>NC_077231.1:269332421-269334921 GCF_027887165.1 Monodelphis domestica
AAATAGTTGTCTGTTCATATTCAAGTCAATATTTTTATCTTGTGGATAAAACTGGATGAACCAATCAGATAATATCCATAGTGATGCTATGGAAATAGCAATGAACTTTTATAGCCCCTCACTTCCTCTTCACCCCCAAATGATGACACTTCTTACTTATTGATTTTTGCTGGAATGGTAAAAGTGAGTTGGATATGAAACTTTTATCTCATTCCAATTTGTCCCTATTCCTTCCTTCCTTCCTTCCTTCCTTCCTTCCTTCCTTCCTTCCTTCCTTCCTTCATTCCTTCCTTCCTTCCTTCCTTCCTCCCTTCCTTCTTTCCTCCCTTCCTTCCTTCCTTCCTTCCTTCCTTCCTTCCTTCCTTCCTTCCTTCCTTCCTTCCTTCCTTCCTTCCTTCCTTCCTTCCTTCCTTCCTTCCTTCCTTCCTTCCTTCCTTCCTTCCTTCCTTCCTTCCTTCCTTCCTTCCTTCCTTCCTTGTTTATTAGGGCCAATTTCTGAAGATTAAACTGTTTTGGGAAGGCCACCCAAGCCCAGTCTAGGCAGAACCTGTCTTAGGTTAATAAACACAGACCTCTATATAGCTGGGACTGATTGTTGGATTTATTAAACAAGGGAAGGTCAAAAGGGGACTTGGGATATTCCTAAACTGAAGTTTTCTACCTAAACCCCCTGATTTAAATAGCTCTTCACAGAGATTTCTACAGAGTGAATTACCTACTCTAATCCTAACTGTCTAAATCCCCAGTCCCTGATCTAAATTAACCTACAACTAAAACCCTCTTAGCTCGGTTTAAGGAAAGGTTTGTGTAAGCTTGACAGGGCCCAAATTAGTCCAAGATCCAAAAGGATCTATGCCAGGTCTCACACTCAGGTGCCAGATGTCTCAGGATCAGCACAGGAACTCAGCCATAGCCATCAGGGAAACAGAACAAGCTGCAGGCCAGATGGGAAGAAAAGGTAGAAAAACAGCCACAGGGAAATAGCCAGTCTCCTCAGGTCAAACCCCAGAGAGAAAGCCACAGCCCAAGGCCCAACTGTCTCTTAGTAACAGCCAGCTCCCAACAGAACTCCGGAATTGTGTACTCTGCTGCCCATGCTTCTGCCCTTTGCAAACTTATACATCTTAACTTAACTTTTCCTATAACAGTTACCCCCTTTGCACAAAGCCAAAAGAGTGGTGTGTTTAATTATTAACAAGGGAAAGGTAAGAAGGAATTTGGATAACTTAAGCTAATGCTATCTATCTAAACCCCACAAGATTTAAATGTCCTGTCCCCAGGTGCCTTCTTGGATCTAACTATGCTAAACTCACCTATCTGTCTAGAGACCCAGGCCCTAATATAAATATCCTACACTAACCCTTTGGTGGTAATGGAGGTAGTTAGGCAGTTAGGCAGGACAGGGCCCAACAAGAGGTTTTGGAGCCAAAGGACCCAAACCAAATTCTCACAGACATGGATCAGATGTACAGGATCACACAAGAAGCTGTCAGTAAATGTTTCAATCAGGTAACAGGGAATCAGGTAGGATGGAGAAATCCAGGTATAACAGCCAGCAGGTAGATAGTCGCCCTCCAGGTAAAACCAGAGAGAATAAATCAGCCTCAGGCCAACTGTCTCTCTCCAGTAGAATTCCAGAATTCTGCCCTCTGCTATCCCATGCTACTTCCCTCTGCACACTTCATGTGCTCAAATCTTCTCTTCCTTATAACACTGTAGATCTTTCCAGCTTTTTCTGAAATCATCCTGCTCATCATTTCTTATAGCCCAATGGTATTCCATCACCATCACATGTCACAATTTCTTCAGGCATTCCCCAACTGATGGACATTCCCTCAATTTCTAATTCCCTGTCACCACAAAAAAGCCACTATAAACATTTTGTTTAAGGAGGTACTTTCTGATTCCTGTGTCTAAAATTACATTTATTAAGCCATATTGTTTTGAAGCACACAAAATATTATGTAACATAATGTTAATCATGGCTACCCAAAGCCCATATAACCTGACACTTGGGTTTTGTTTTAAAATTAATTTAATATTTGAGATGTGTACATGTTGGAAGCTTTAAAATCTGTCCTCAAAATCTACCAGTTATCTGGAGAAAAATTGATGGCAACAATTTTTGAGGCTTAAATTATTTGCCAGGACAAAGGCCTGTCTTCTGTGACAGATAATAGCTACGTTTTTTAGACTTACATCTTGATAACCATAATCTCTCTGCTATAGACTGACTGTCCTAAAGATAGATTTCTTTTTCTCACTTTTTCTTTTCCTGACACATGAATGTTCTTATTCTCTTCACATTGCAGCTTCCTTCTTTATATAGTCCTTGATAACACTTTGGTATGAAGTATTGAAAATGGAGATACATTGAGGAATGTTGTACAATTTTAGCACTGACCTCTCAGGCAAGTGAACAAAGATACCGTTAGAATACACACCAAACCATTTTGTGTAAGTACACCAAGTTAGGGGGATACATCTAATTTGCCTATCT
>NC_077231.1:269939921-270134921 GCF_027887165.1 Monodelphis domestica
ATGTAGCTAAGCTCACTGATAACTCTGGCATTTTACATGCAAAGGTTCATAAGTCATTCACCACCCATGACTTAGAATCTTTACATAAACACATGCCTAAACTTTTATTAGAGCCTCATCTTGCAATTAAAGAAATAAAGAGTGAATTTTGCCTCTATGAGCCAGATTTTGAGGATGTGGAAATTCTTTTATCTGAACTTTTTACACCCCAGGAACATAAATATTTTATTGAGCAAACTAGAAAAGATTCTTCACTCACAAGCTGGCCAGAAGTTTTTGAGGATCTGGATTTTTCTAATCCAAGATGAATGGCTTATTTAAGAAAATGCTGTGAGGATCTATTGCCGGGAATGAAGCAATTGTCAGAAAGACCCAATGCATGGGGAAAATTTGACAAATAATCCCAAGAAAAAAATGAACACCCACGCACGTTTATTGATCACCTTATCAAAAAAACTGAGGGGCTGTTAGGTTTTAACCCTGATTCAAAAGAATCAGAAGCACATGTGAGGAGACAATTTCTCAAGGGCTGTGATAAGCATATGAGGAATTTCTTCAGGAATTATTACCCTAAGTTTCACACCATCTCACGTAATGAACTCAGAGACACTGCCACCTATCTTCATGATAACAAAGTAGATCAAGAAAAAGAAAAGAACGATCTAAAGTAAAAGCTCCAAGAAACCTCTGAAATATTAAGGCATAAAGAATTAGAGGAGGTTAACATTCTGGTTACAATTAAGACATTTAACATACAAACCACACAGTATAGACAGACACCTCAAAGTCAACAGAGGGTGCAAAGAGATACCAGGACTTGCTTTTTGTGTTCTCGTCAAGGATATACAGTAAGAAACTGCCCGATGAAATATCACTATGAACAGGGCCAAAATAAGAGAGTTGGGAAAGGTCAAAATGCATATTATCAGGGAAAAGTATATAATAACAAAAACTATGGGAGACAGGATTCTAATAGTAAGCAGTGTTGCTCTCACTGCAGACTTAGAGAACAGGAGACCTCAGACCTGAAATCCATGGGAGCAGCAATAGCTTCTGGAGCAAAACCCCATTATTCAGAAGCTGTGACTAGAAACAAGCATTTTACCACATGATGCCAGGCTTTGGCATTTTCTAGTGAAAAAGAGACAAATTTGGAGGGTATCCCAAGAAGGAAACATGAGGGCATATGCATAAAGGGAAAAAAGGGAGATGGTAGAAAGGAAAAAGAAAACTTTAAATTTTTAGTGGTGGAGAAACAGATAGTTGGGCAAGATGCCAAGGGAAGCAACTTAAGTACAAAACAAAAAGCTATTATTGAGGTGGGAAATGAAATTGCACAGATAATAACAGACATGAAACATGGCATTTATGGTTCACAATACATGGGCACACAAAATTGCATGGAGAAAAGAAAGGAACAGATTAAATCATTTTTGGAAAATATTTTAGCTTGTAGAATGAATCTAGACAGTGGGAAATCAAATGGGGCTAGCAAATCTTCCAAACAGCAACTTAAGTATCCAGACCATTCTGAGAAGATAGAGAAACAAGACATTGTTACAAGAGACTTTGGATGTATGTATACACACACACACACACACACACACACACACACACATACACACACACACACATCTAAGAGGGGAAAGAAAGGAGTATGAGGGGAGAACTAACTTAAATCCAAAAGTTAAAGACTTTTACCCATGAAATCCTATCACACTCAATAATACCAGTCCTGGGGATGGGTTTAGCACAGATCAATATCAAACTTCTGATGACATTCTATTCCCTTGACCAGAGACTGCAAAACAATTTAAGGAAGTGGGAGTAGAAGAGTCTTTGATAGTGAAACATCATCCAAGCAGTTCTCAAACTGAAATGACCACAAACACAAACCTTTCCTCTGAGCAAGCTGTTAGCTCACAGACAGCTGTGGTCCAAAGTGATACAGAGATAGTTAATAATAGTGGATTGAATAAGGGTGGAATAACTGAATAGGGGATGGTAGATTGCACTATAACATCTAGAAAACATGAAACATCTACTTGTTATACAAGTGCATTACAAACCCTGGGGCAAGAAAGTAAAGATGATAATAAAAATCTGCGTATGTAAACACCATAATAGCTAATTTTCAAGAAACTCCAGAACCATATCTTGGGACAGAAGTAGGAGAACAAAAGCACAAACCTTTCACTGATATAGGGGCAAGTGGATCTGTATTGAAGTCATTCCCAGAAGATACCACCATAGAGGGAATGGTTTCTATTTCAAAAGATTCACAAGTGGGAGTAGATACACAAGAACCTGATCCAAAAGATATGATAGAACCCGTGCACTCCAGTAACATAATAGCAGATCAGTAGGGAGAAGTAAACCCACAAGAATCAAATTTGTCACCACTGAACACAGAATTAGAGCATATTACTGGTCAACAACTAGAAAAAGAATTGGGAAATATAGAAATCACTGAAATAGGGTCAGACCAAGACCCAAAACCTGGGTTAGCAACACCTGACACAGAATTCCAACAGGTCACTGAACAACAGCTAATGAAAGACCTGGAGGGTACAGAAATCAGTGACCAAGAGTCAGACTCAGACCCAGATTATACAGTACCAAATGGTACAGTAATAGTTGAACAAAACAGTGATGAAGAATAGGAACCCTATGAGTACATCAAGCTCTATGATAAAGTTCACAAATTTAGATAAATGGGACACAAATTGGCATAGTGAACACCTGAATTCAGAACAGACAAGTTTTTCTGATTCTGATTCTCATGAAGCAATTGGAAACATAGGAAACTCTTTATCAGTAGAAGAAATACTGTATATTGCAGCAGTCAATAGTTATGAAGAACTTTGTAAGAAATATGACTTAGGGGACAGTGATACTGAATTGGAAGTAATATGATAGAGAACTGGGTAGAAAGTCTGGTTTGAATTCTATAGGGTAGCAAACAACACAAAACCTTATAAGAACCCAGACTGGTACTAGGCATAAGATCTGACACATGATCCATAAAGAAACTTTAATCAAATCAGGAAAACCCCTAAACCCATAGTGATGATCCCTGGCTGAAAAAAAAAGAAAACTGAGATGAGTCCATGAACCCCAGGAAATATGATGAAAAACATCCAAACCCAAACAAAAGTTATTACATGAAACCAAAATAGAATAATGCCCAAGACATAGTATAAATTTGGGTTAGTTAGATCAGGGAGTATTAGTGTAACCTGTGAAACACAGGAGAAGCAGTTCCTTGCAGAACCTGGGAATTTATTTGGGTGGATTTAGAATCCCTTAGAATTATTAAACCTATATAATATATTAATTATTAACTAATTAATTAATAATTAAACCTAATAATATATATTGTATATATTAAACCTATCTTAAGTAGCCAAAGAGACTCCTCCTCTTTCCGGATTCCACTCCTAGGGCCCCTCCCCTGGTCAAGGTAATCAATTTCATATATTCTTCAGTGTGGCATGTTTTCTCTAGTGCCAGCCTCTGTCACATGAGGAATCAGTAGGATTTAAACAGAAAGATCTAAAAGATGAGAGTTGAATTCATGTACAGTGAATGGTATTGGCAAAGTCTCAGGAGGTAGAATATCATATAGTCAATAGATCTAGTCAAATTGGCAAGTAATCTAGTTTAACTAGATCAAAGAGCAATAGAGGTTAGCGTGTTAGGGACATTGTGTGGTCGGCATATAAAAGATAGATTGTGGAAACTATTACAATAGTCCAAGGGGAAAAAGGGATAAAATTTGCACCTGTATTGGGTCTTCTCAACCATGGACCTCCCACCCCTCCAAAAAAACCCAAACTATCCAAGGCTCACAGTATATTTGTATTAGAATCCACTCAAAAACACAGCTTATGAGTCCCCATCAAGGTTCCTCTTACCAGACCAACCAGAGAACTAATTAAAAACAAAAGACATTTCAAGAAGTATTTATTTATCATCTTCTATATGTCAAGCACAGTACTAGGTGCAGATGAAGCAATCTCTATCCACAATGAACTTACCTTCAAAGGGGGAACTCAGCAAACACATACCAATATGGTTTACAAATGAAGTTAATAAATGCAAATGCAAATGTAAAGTGGTTAAGGACTTGGTTGTTTGGGAGGGAAGACACTGATAGTTGGGGAGACCAGGAAATGATACCCAAATGACATCTTGAAGGAAGTGAGACACTCAAGTGGCAAATACATTTCCCAGGTGAGCAATATGTCCAGAATTTTTTTATATGACCTTCCCTTCCAGTTTCTATTTGTATGAATGAATATTTTATAAAATATTTAGGGAATTTCTTTCCCAAGTATGAATATGTACATGGATCAAAATATAGTAATATATTATCATGTGTGTACATATGTAAATTAAATACATATGTACTCATGTATACACATGTGTCATATATAGATGTAGATCGTGTACAAGTGTACATTTGTCTGCCATCACCAAAATCAAGGGCTTTGAGTCTAAATGATGATCTACAAATAAAGCATGCTACTGAATCACCAGCATAATATGGCAAAGGGTGTATCCTCTTTATTCATGTCCCCATAGGTTGGCCAGTGCGGGGCTTACTGATTTTGCTCCAGGTATGCAAGTTAGACTAAGAAGAGTGAAAGGAAGGAGAGGAGGATAGGAACTGGTTTGGAGTTATCTTGCTCAGGGACCTAGAGCTTCTCGAGATGATTATATTTCCAGCCTGAGGACACAGGACATCCATATACCCAGTGTGTCACAGAATGGCTAACTACATGCAACACTCCCAGAGTCCTTTATAAAGAAAAGGAACTAGGTCAGACTCACACTCCCTTTAAGGTCTCAATATTTCATTTTACTAAATGCAAGCAGGGGCACCACCCCCATAGTTATGTAATTGGCAGATGGTGTGGTCATATTTATTTGGTGAGCCTTCTTTGGTTCACTTAAAATTCTTTAGCGAATTACCTTTCAGAAACTACCTACTGAAATCCGTAGGCATATGGGGATGAGTGTGTGTATGTGTGTGTACGCACGCATGTGTGTACACATTTCATGGTTGAATTCTCTAAAAGCAAGGGAAATCTCTGGTTGAGAAGGCAGGAAGTGACCGAATTCCATGTAAAAGCTAATGTGAGACAGGATTGTCCTGTGCTTTGTATTAACTTGACTCCAAAGGGACCAAGCCATGGTGGTTCTGCTCTGCCCCTTGTTGCTGATATTTCCTTGGGAAGATCCCTTGGATTTAGGGGGTCATATCTTGCTATAATATCCATGGTCTCAACATCTATGCTCTAATTCTAATAAACTTAATAATTAGAATGAATCTTTCAAAGAGAATAAATCATGCTTCATCAACAATCTAGTATAAGTAATCATGGCATGAGACAAAGAATTAAATCAATTCTACTTTTCTAGAACATTTTGGGGATGCTATAGATGTTTTGAAGATTCTGTATCTCACATCTCAGTGTAGTGAAGAATTCACCTTGGCTCTTAAAGAAATAACACCCCCAGATTTTTTTTACAAAAGGCTCAAATTTGTCTTCATCTACTATCTGAGAGGAAGCCATTGCTCCAAGCCAATGTCTACTCTTTTGGTCCGAATCTGTGACCTCGTTGGGACTTGAGGGTTTGGGGACATTTCCTAGGGTATACTCTCTCTTCATTGATAAAGATTACTGACTGTTTTGTAATTCTTGGTGGTGTTGCCTGAGGCTTTGAAAGGTGAAGCATTTTTATCATAGTCTTGCATAGCATTAAAGGCAGTAAGGATACCCCCACTGTCCTGATGGGAAGACCCATGCCCATCCTACCAAGCCACCTCTCATCAGTCTAGTAACTCTGAAATAACAAATATCTCTCACCATACCTGAATATGTGTAGATAATAGACTCCCCATTATTTCTCTTCTGCCTCTTAGCTGATAAAAGTTGAATGTACAGAAGGGCTTGTTATTTATCCACTGCCACTGCAAATTCCAAAGAAGGAAGAAAACCCAAGGGATATCACAGAGAATGGCAGTAATACAAAAGGTATCAGGAAACATGAAACAAACTATATCCAAATAAAATGACCTGTCTTAATCGGACTAATCAGAGAGTGGTGCCAATTAGAAGAAAAGTGTCTGTGGCAACAAAACCAGGGGATGCCAAAGGAAAGGCAAGGATGAAATTGCTGATTGTTGACAGGGATTTCATAAAAAAAAAATGTTAGCTGTCAACTAGTAGTGATCTTCTAAAGTCACAGAATAATTAGAACAAAAACAGGTTTATTTAAATATTTTATTGACTGTGTCAATTAATCAATCAATAAGCATTTATTAAGTATTTATCACTATGCCATGTCTGTGCCAAGTGCTGGATATACAACTACAATGAATGAAGCATTCTCTCCTCACAAAGAACTTATATTCTTTTTTTTAATTTACATTTTATTTTCTCAATTCCATGCAATGAATTTTCACCATACATTTTCTGAAATGATAAGATCCAAATTGTTTTCTCCCTCCTAGAGATGGTAAGCAATTTGATCTGGGTTAGTTATGTATTATCATGCAAACCTTACTTCCATATTGGTTATTGTTGTAAGAGGATGCTACTATAAAACCAAAGCCCAAATAAACTAAAGTAAAAATAGTATACTTTGATCAGCATTCTGTCTCTAATAGTTCTTCCTCTGGAAGTAGATGTAAAGAACTTTCATTCTAATGGAGGTGATAAGGACATATAGAATAAATATACAAAACATACATATTGTATTATATACTATATACAAAATATGTATTCAAAATAAATATAGAAATTTAAATATAAAAAGAGGAAATGCAAATAACAATACAGGTGCTTGCATAGGGCCTGACATAAGGAAGTTGCTTAATGTTCTAATGGTTGTTCATGCTTCATTTCAAAGAGGACCAATGACTTTCACAGGCTGATGTCTTGATTTGCACATGAATTGGATTTATTTTTAGTCTCACCTTCTCTTCCAGTCATCGAAGTACAGTGGCTAGACAAAAATAGGACCACTGGAGATGCCCTAGATGCATTGCATGACCTTGGCATCTTCCATGTCTGACCAAGCTCTAAGCACTCCACCATGCTTGCTTCAGCCACCTTCATGGCCATTGGAATGTTGTTCTCATCTGCCCATTCCCCCAGGGAAAGTCTTCACATGCTAGTTTCTCTCTCTCCCTCTCTCTCTCTCTCTCTCTCTCTCTCTCTCTCTCTCTCTCAAAACACCTTTATTTCTGTCTTAGAATTGATACTAAGTGTCAGTTCCAAGGCAGAAGAGTGATAAGGGCTAGGCAATTGGGATTCAGTCACTTGCCCAGGGTCATACAGCTAGGAAGTATCTAAAGTTAGATTTGAACCCAGGACCTCCCATTTCCATGTCTGGCTCTCTATCCACTGAGCCACCTCACTGCCCCTCTGCTGGTTCCTTTCAACCTGGTTGAGCCCACCTACCCACATGGTTTTACATGTCCCCACCCCCATCCCAATGTCTTAGAGCCACAGGTGGGAGTTTATTGAATGAATTGAACAAACAACATCATTGATAATAATGGAAATTACATAGTGCTTTAAGTCTTGCAAGATATTTTCCATTTTCTTAGCAACAATAGAAGATGGAATTTTTTTTTTGGTAATCATTCTAAAGATGAGAAAACTGAAGCCTATATAGGTTAGGTGAGTTGCCTAAGATAAAACAGGACATAGAGGTCTGAGGAAAGCCATGAAATACAGAATAGTTAACTATAAAGTAATTTGAGAGTAGGAGGGCACGAGCAGAGGTGTTTCACATGCTTCTTGAAGGAAGAGAAGGATTCTTTGAGATGAAGTTAATGAGGAAGTGCATTCCTAGCACAGCAGGCTAGCAAGTACAAAGGTGTGAAGGTAGGAAATAGAGGGTCCTGTAAGAGGAAGAAAGAGAAGTCCCATTTGTTTGGAGCAAAGAATGCAGGAGGAGTAATATTATTGAGTGAGGCTGGAAAGATACTTTGATTCCAGAATTTTTAGATCTTTAAATGCTAAACAGAGACTTTATATTTTATCTTAAAGGCAAAAGGGAACCACTTGAGTTTCTTGGATAGGGGAACGAAAGTCAGATGTATGCTTAAAAAAAATCATTTTGCCCTCATTATGGAGAGACTTGAAGTAAGAAGACCAATGAAGAGACCCTTACCTAAACTAAGAGAAAGGTGATGAGAGACTTAACTATGGTGGTCACTGTACAAATGGAGAGAAGGGATCAGATTAGAGAGATGTTTTAGGGGGAGAATGAGCAAGATTTCAGCACTGATTGAATAAATGAGGGGAAATAGAACAAAGAGTTGAGGATAACACCAGGTTTACAAACCAGGGAGACTGGAATGATGGTGCCTTTGACAGAAATAGGGAAGTTCAGAAGAAGGGTGAGTTTAAGACTTCCATTTTGAACCTGTTTGAGATGTCTCCATGATGTTCAATTTGAAATTCTCAATAGGCAATTGGTTTTGCAAGACTGAAGTTCAAGGGAAATAAACTGGCTTTATATGTAAATCCATGAGCCTTCTGCAGAAGGAGGGCAATTAAATAACATGATTTAATCATTCAATCAAAGGAAGGACCTTAGAGATAACCTACCCCTTCATTTTATAAACAAGACCTAAAGAGTAACTTATCCAGGGTCACACATATTAAATAGAAGAGCCAGATTCAGGTCACTCTGGAAAGAAAAGAGATGGAGATTTTTGACAGCCATACCTCTCTCCTTTCCCCAGCCCCTCTCCTTGAAAGAACAATAATTTCAATGTCCTTAGTTTATATTTTTAAAAATTTGCCCCTAAAAATCATTCATTTCTGTCTTTCCATGTATGAGTGTGCTTGCAGCAATTTCCCTTTTATTTCTCTGTTTCCTTCACCAGTGGACTACCATGTTATTTTTGAGCCTCCAGGCTACAAACTGAACCCCAAATACCAGCTCTTGCTCTGGCACTATGATAGAAAAGCTAAATTCATTTGTCATGGTTAGAAGATCTTTATAGGTCTCTTTCAGTTTTATCAAGGCATAAAAAGCAATTATTACAATTAATGCAATTTACCATGTGTTCCCCTTCCAGAAAAGCTATTTCTGGGTAGGTGTGCCATCTGGCCTCTTCAGAGTGATAAACCCTAGAATTTAACTCCGTCCAGCAACCTGAGTTCTATATACAGTCTCAGAAAAAAAAGGAAACAGCAGAGGAGTGCCTTATGAGCAATGACCACTTACTGATGACCATAGGTAGGTTTCTTAATGTCACGCAAGGAAAGACTCACGCTCTAAGCTCAAGGAATCCCATAGGAATTATATGGAAGGTTCCCCTCCCCTCCCCACCACCACTGAAAAAAAAAAGAAAGGTTTACTTGCTTAGGAAGATCACAAAACCAACAGAAGGTGCATAATTCAGTACTCAGCCCTTTCCTCCAGCCTAGCTCAGACACTTGAAGATGTCATCTCCCAACATTGCTTCTGACAAGGAGGAAATATGGAGGAAGCCAAATCATTGGCATATGGTCTGTTAGAAGCCAAGGGAAGTAAAGCAGTATTTTCCAAGTGAGGCCATACTGCACTGGAAAAGGGAGGGGGAAGAAACCATCTTTTCTTACTCCTGAGAAATGGTATTGCTTTCTTTAATTTTTTATGTCAGTTTTCCATCAATGAAGAGCACATTGTGATCTATGAAGATATGTGATATGGTAATTATCAATTGTTATTTTCATATCAATGGTTCCTCCATCACTTTGATTTCTTAGATGGTCCAGATTTCCATGGTCTTACCCACCTAAAAGGAGTCAGTGCCAACTCCATGGTTAAACTCATGTCTTACTGTTCTTCCTCACCAATCTTCTTCATTTTGCCAAAGACTTTTTGAATGGGGAGCTATGAAGTACATAGTTATAAAAGAAACAGATCAGTCTCTTTCCAATGATAGTAGGATAGATAAGTAAGCTTGTGAATAGCAAAGCAGCTTTCCTACTCAGCTATACCACCTTCATTCCCTACTTGGCAGTAGCCCCCATTTCCCACATCATTCCTTTCCAGTAGCCAAAAAGAGGTGTTTTCTCAGTTAAAAAAAGCTAAAATTTTGTATGGTTACAAAAATAATCTAGGTATTTATTCCCTGCTCATTACATTGGTTTATATAAGCATTTCTTTTCCAGCTGTGTTTTATGGCTGTCATTGGATTTGGTGAGTGGTTGGCTGGGAAGTAAGTTATGTTTTCAGCATGGATCCTTGGAAAGCTCAGTGTTCAGACTTATCAATTCAACAAACATTTGTTAAGTGCCCACTATGTGCCAGGAACTGTGGTAAATATTAGGACTACAGAGACAAAAATGACACAGTCATGACACAGAAGAAGTGTTGGGTTGAGAAATATCTGCCAAAGTCAAGAAAAAATGCTCCTTTGATGCTTTTTGGAGTGGTTGAGGTTAGAGCCAGACCAATTGTTTCTCTAATTTTGTTTTTGTCTTGGCTGGTGCATTGTAGGTGCTTCATATATATTTGCCAACCGAATAGAGAAAACAGGGTGAAGGGGAAGGATTTGACCCCAAATTTGGGGCCAAAAGAGAAGATTTAATCCTGACTTTTCCAATTGCTACCTTCATAATCTCAGGTCAACTTAACCACCCTAGGACATAGTTTCTTCATTGGTAAAATGAGTGAGTTGGGCAAGATGAGCTATGAGGTCCCTTCCACTTCTGAATCTAAGATCCTGTGATTGATTCCTATTTCTACTAGATAACGAGCCAGCAAGTTGGCATCATTTTTATAGCAAGGAAAAGGAAGAGTAGTTTTTATTTTCAGCCTTTTAAAAGCCCAATTTCCATTTTCAGGATTTTTTTTTTACTATGTGTTAATTCTTTCCTATCTTAAAATTCCTGCCAGGCTCCTGCTATCAATTCTGCTAGTATATTTCATTAAGAGATATAATCTTTCAAACCAGACTGAGTCTGTACATGCATTAAAGTAATTAACTGACAGACTAATTAATTCATTTTAATTGATTTCATAAGGTATATAATTTATATAATAAATTTACCAGATATCAAAATAACTAATACAACAATCATCATTGATTTCTTATATACCCAGTACTTATATCATCTTACCCTTGGAGTGATGGAAAATGTGGAGAACTGATGAGCTTTGAAGTGGGACTTTAGGTAATGAATGAGACCTAAGTTTGTGGCCATGTCTGCAGCACACAGAGTAAAAGAGAATATCGTAAATTAATTGGTTCATTTCATAAATATAGACATCAATTCAAGGTCTGATAATGGCATCTTTGGATTTGTTCTTAAGTAATTTTATGATGAACATTTATACAACCAAATAATTCTTAATATACTTCTTCATTTTTTATATTCTATGAATTCAACCCGATGCTAAGTAATCATCAGAATATTCCAGAAAATTCAGCAATTTTCTAGGAAGTTAAGTTATTACAGAAAAGTTGAGGCATATACTCAAGAGAACTTAGTTTCATAGATTTAGAGCTGGAAGGAAACTTCGATAGTATTTGGTCTCACCCCCTCATTTTAAAGATGAAGTAAGTGGAGGTCAGAGAAGTTAAATGATTAGCCCAATATCACACTGGTAGAAGAAAGATTTGAACCCATGTCCTCTGATTCTAGTGGTTAGGACAGTATGAGGAAAAATACAAAATATTTTTTTCAAAACCTAATCTTTTTAGTTTGATACCTTTAAAATATTAGGGGTTAAAGGACCTGTACTCTTTAAGAAAGTTTGTGGAATGCAGATTAAATTAAATTCATTAGACACTTAAATAGCACCCATAGAATATAGAAACTCTATAGCAGAATCAGGGCAAGAAGCAAAATTTAGGTAAGCTACAATCCCTGTATTAATGGAGCATGTAGGCATTCTAGTGGAGAAAGTGACCAGTATACCTTTCACTTAAAAAACATTTAATTTCCTGATATTTGTATTCTCCTTTATTGGTGTGGGTAGTTCCTTCCTCAACAATGGTCACAATCATCTATAGCTTAGTACATGGTCTTTGAGAGTTGTTTTGGGAAGAAAGAGGAGAATGAGGAGGAGAGGGAGAGGCATAGGAAGGGAAGAAGTAGAGGGAAGGGCGAGGGAGGAGGAGTGAGCCTCCCTGACTTTAATGGGGCTAGTTCTCAGGCAACAGATGAACAGTCACAATATCATAGAAAGAGAAGAATCAGGAATCCTATAAGTTCACTGATTCATTGAGTTTAGAGGTGGGAAGGACCTTCTAGATCATCTTTTCTCAATCTTCCCATTATGCAGATGAGACCTAAAGAGGTTAAGGCTCCTAGATCACAGTGACATAGACTGAACTAGAATCCTAGTCTTCGGAGTATTCTCTTTACCACTTACTAGATGGGGCACTTTAACTTCCTATCAGCAAAGACTTTTGGTTCTAATGACATTTGAAGGACAGAGCAGGAAATGGAGTCATCAAAGGAGACAGAAAGGGAATTCATTGGATAGGAATCAGTAATGTAATATGTCTTGGTAAAAAAACAATACTAGAATTTGTGAAAAATAAATAGAGCTTGCAAAGGCTGGGAAATAATCTTTCTATGATTTTCTGCCCCTCAGAGTATTAGTCATTACTGCAATTTTGTGACCTGGATTTATCATTGCATGTGAAAATGAATATGGAAAAATTGGAAAAGGTCCAAAGAAAATTGATTTTTTTAACATTCAAAGGTTTGGGGACTAGAGCCTATGACCTAGTTGTTTTTTAATCGATTAATTAATTTGAGCAACCAGCTGGCACAATGCATAGAGTGCCAGGCCTAAAGTTAGCAAGACTCATCTTCCTGAGTTCAAATCCAACCTCAGATACTTCCTAGCTGTGTGACTTTGGTCAAGTCACTTAATAATGCTTTTTCCTCAAGTATCTTTCTCATGTGTTTCATATTTAAAATAGGATAGTATTCTATTAAGATATGTCACACAAGATTGTGGCTCTAAAGCTATAAGAGACTTTAGAAGTCATCTGCTCCAACTCCTTTATTGATGAGAAAAATGAGTCCCAAAGTGGTTGAGTAAATTGCCCAAGGTCACACAGCTTCAGAGGTAAGATTTCAGCTCAGGTCCTCCCATCATTCCACACTGCTTCCTTCCTCTGTCTTTTAGGGTTGATCTACAAAATTACTCCATTTATAATAAAACAAAACCAATAGCTCATATTTGTTAATAATGATGGCAACAGTAGATAGAGGGTTGTCTTTGGAGTCAGGACACCCTAGGTTCAGGTCCCATTTCTTTTTTTTTAAATTTATTTAATTTAAAAACAATTTAATTAATTAATTTAGAATCTTTTCCCATGGTTCCATGATTCATGTTCTTTCCCTTCCTTCCTCCCTCTCCCCTCCCATAGCCAAGGAACAAATCCACTGGATTTTACTTGTGTCATTGATCAAAATCAGGTCCCATTTCTGACACATACTTGCTATGTGATCTTCAGCAAGTCACTCTCTCTCAGTACTCTTGGCTCCTCTAAAACTATAAGCTTGGCCCAATGTAAGGCACATAGTAGGTGTTTAATAAACATTGGTTGAATAACTAACTCATAAGCTTTAGACAAGATGTCACCCTACCTTGGTGGGGGGACTTAGCTCACAATGCAATTCTCTATACCGGTGAATCACAGGTCTGATTCCTATTCCTACTGGTCACACTAAGAACCCACATTTATAGAACACTTTAAGGTTTGCAAAGCATTTTCCCTCACAACAACTGCATGATTTAGGTATTTCAAAGTTATCCAATTTTCCAGATGAGGAAACTTTGAAACCAAAAGTCAAGTGTCTTGTTGAGGGTCACATCACTTTGGAATCAAGACTTGAGAGCAGAATTTTGAATCCAGATCCTTTCCTAATACATGATGCAATTTCGATTGTTTTGTACTATTTTCCTGGAGTTGAGTGGAACTGGGTTCAGGTTTACCCTCTTACACTTCCTAGCTATGTGACCCTGGGCAAGTTCCTTAGCTCCATTTGCCTGGTCCTTGCCCTTTAGTCCCAGAGTTGTTACTAGGATAGAAAGTAAGGATTAAAAAAAAGAAAGTAATGCATTTCTTCTTTTTCAGTCTTTTACACTAGAGAACATACTAAGTGGCAGTGCCTTTTACAATCCATTCTTATGCAGTAAAACCACTCTTTTGCTTTTTATTCTCTAAATAATAAAGATTATTATCAGTTATTTGTCATTTGTTTCAATCTTGTACTAATCTCAATGAATTTACATTACTGATCCCTATCTCTTGGATTCCCTCTTTGTTTCTTTTGATGTCTCTACTTCCTGAGTTGTCCTTCAAACATTGGTAGAACCAAAAGTTGTCTGGTTTTCCCAACATGCTGTCCCCTGGAGATCTCATTCACTCCTATGACATATTCATTCGTTCATTCATTTGACTAGTGTCTTTTAAGTATCAGACACTGTGATGGGTGCTGGGGATAAACATGAAACAGTCTCTTCTGCTCTCTGTGACCTTACAATCTATTGGCAGATGGGAATCAGCATGTATATAACATGGGAAATTAAGTGGCAAAAATAGACAAAGTCCACTGTAAGCTTTGGGAATCAGAATGGGCTTCTTATAAGCAGTCAAATTTAAGTTGAACTTCTCAGGAAGCTGGGGGTACTATGAGGTGGAAGTGAGGAAGGAGGGTGCTCTAGGTTAAACACCTACAAGCATGATTGATTTCTCTCTCCTTCATCAAGGAATCATCTGCTCTGGACTCATAAGAGTTTGATTTCTAGAAGAAATGTTAGCTTCTTTTTTATGTACTTTTTGAATTGTTACATCCATACACATCATGATACTACAGGGGAAATATATCTCTGTGTTATCTATACCTATCTCCCTCTGTGTGTGTGTGTGTGTGTGTGTGTGTGTGTGTGTGTGTAAATAAAGAGAGAGAGAGAGAAAGTAAGAAGAGAGAGGGAGAGAGAGGGAGGAAGAGAGAGAAAATGAGAGAGTGAGAGAGTGAGAAAAAGTATGTGTGTGTGAGAGAGAGGGAACAAGAGAGAGAGAATGAGAGAGAAAAAGTGAGAATGAGAGAAAGTGTGTGTGTGAAAGAGAATGAGAGCGATAGAGATAGAGAGAGAGAGTTTATGTTTCATTCATGTCTTAGATCTTCCTGAAGAAAGGGGTAGACAGATACTCAATGTACAGTTTAAATAAAGTATTTTTGTTATTTTTGTTCAGGAATAGTTTGTTATTTCCTTCTCCATCTCATTTTATAGATGGAGAAATGGAGACAAACAAGGTTAAATTGTTTACAGAGTCACACAGAGAGGAAGTGTCTGGACTTGTATTTGAATTTAGGCTTTCCTGACTCTGGGTTCAGCACTTTACCCACTGTGCCATGTAGCTGCCATGCTACTTTGTACAAATATGTGTCTTTTTGTATATATGCCCTGGCTAGTATAATAAGAGCTACTGAGCAGGAGTAGAATCATGGAATCAGAGAAAGAAGAATTGAATTCTAATGTTTACCAGCCATGAACTCCATGTAAAAGAAAGAGACAGTGTGACTTAGTGGACAGAGTGGAAGACTTGAGTTCCAATCTAGTACCAATCACTTCTAGTTCTGTGACCCTGAATAAAATGGGGATGATAAAATAACCTACTTCCCAGGGTTCTTTTAAGGATCAAATCAAATATTTGAAAAGTATTTGGGAAAAAACCAACCTTTAATCATTACCTTCTGTCTTAGAACTGATACCAAGTATTGGTTCCAAGGCAGAAGAGTGGTAAGGGCTAGGCAATTTGGATTAAGTGACTTGTCCAAGATCACATAGTGTAGAAGTATCTAAAGTAAGATTTGAACTCAGGACCTCCTGTCTCCAGTCTGGTGTTGAATCCACTGAGCTCCCTCACTGCCTCTATTTTGAAAACTTTAAAATACTATATAAATACTAGTTCTGGGAATATCTGAATTAGGTCTCACCTTAGACACATAGACTGTTTAGCTCAAAGTAAGTTAACTCAGGCAATTTTAAGCATCAATAAGTAGATCACTGATCTACTTATTTTGGTAGAAAAAGTTTCTTCACTGGGAGCTCCCTTCATTAATGAAATAACAGATTCAGTTTTTGTAAAAGATAATAATGTTTTGTCTAAAGGCAGCTGGATGGTACAGTGGCTAGAGCATTGTCTAGGCCTGGAATCAATAAGATCTGAATTCATATCCACTTCAGACATTTAGAAGCTGTGTAACCCTTATCCTCTGGCTATATTGATTTTTTTCTGCTATAAAATGGAGATAATAGTAGCACTTACTTCTCATGTATGTTAAGGATAAAGTGAGATAATCCTTATAAAGTGCTTAACACAAATACAGTGCCTAACACATAGCAGATGCTTAATAAAGGCTTGTTTATTTCCTATTTCAGAGAAAATTTTGAATATCAGATTAGATAATGTGTGAGCAAAAACACAAAATTCAACAACATGATATTCAAATATAACAGAAAAAGGAATCTGCATTTTTATAGTGTATCATGATGTCTTATATACAAATGCTCAAATGCTTAAGTGTAAGAATTTATGCATGATCTTATATGTAAGCATGATGCTAACATTTTAGAATCATTTATATGAGATGTTATTGTAATTAGTATCATCAACATTATCATCATGATCACTACTAGCATCATCACCATTATCATTATCTTAATCATCATCATCATGATCATCATCACTATTATCATCATTATCACTGATTACAATCCTAAGCATTATCTTTATTGCTATCACAATTATCATCATCATCACTGTTATCATCATCATCACCACTATTATTATCATCATCACTATCATCACCATCATCACCACCATCATTATCATCATTACCACTATTGCATTCATTATAACCATTATTGCTATTATTGCCATTATTGCTATCATCACCATTATCACAATCATCACCATTATCATCATCATTTTCATCACATTGTCATTATTACCATAATTATCAATATCATCATCACCATAATTATCATCACCACCACGATCATGATCACCATCATCACCATTACCATCATTATCATCACTATTATCATTATCATTGTTGCTATCATCATTATTGTCGACCATTATTATAACAATTCTTACCACTAGATTGTAAGACTTTTCAGAACAAGACCACATTTGATCTTATACTTTCCTATATCTTTGTGCCTAGCATAATGTCCTATACTTGTTTTGTACTCTACAAGGGATTGCAATTATTGATGAGGATGAATCACATTCACCTTGTACTCAAATAGGATGCCCAGATCTTTTTAAATTATTCTATTGAAATTATATTCTCTTTGAGCCACTCTTTCTCAATTCTGAATTTGTGGTCTTGCTTTTTTTTTTGTCCTTAAACATATTCCTTTCCATTCAAACTTATTGAATTTGAATCTGTTTTTGTTGGACAAATTTTTCAAAGTTATCAAGGTTGTTTCACCTGCTATTCTTGTCCTCCTAAGTATCCACAACTTTGCCTCATCTTTAGTTCTTATGAACATTTTAAAGAAGTCTTTCTTGTGCATTGGTCCCAGGACTTGGATAAAGACAACATCAGAGATTGTCAGAAGGCCTCTAGTGACCCTTAGGGAGCAGGAATTTGTGGGTAGAGATCTGGTCTTGGAAACAGGAAGTTGTTCAGTCATTTTCAGTTGTGTTTGATTCTTCTTGACCCCATTCAGGTTTGTTTGTTTTTGACAAAGAAACTGAAGTGGTTTGCCACTTCCTTCTCTAGATCATTTTGTGCATGGGGAAACTGAGGCAAACATGGTTAAGTGACTTGTGCAGGGTCACATAGCTAGTAAGTTTCTGAGACCAGATTTGAACTCAGTAACTGGTGCTTTATCTACTGTACCACCTATCTACCCAAAAGTAGTGGATAGCAATTTGTTCTGGAAAATAGGACGGAGTTTGAATCCTGCCTTAACCTTTCTGTTCCTTAGTTTTTTGATCCACAAAATGAAATTATACCTAATGGTCTCAGGTATCTTCCAGGTCTTTTGATCCTATGACCTCCTCAGAAGAATTTGCCATTTAATTTTAGTGTGTATCTAAATCTTGTACTTGGAAGTTTTTGCCATTCTCTTCTCCTCTGTGGTACAACTACAGGCACGGAGAGCTAATTCCACAGCAAAGGCCAATTCACTTATGGTGGCACATGTTTACCATTGCAGAACTCAGATCTGGGAACAGTGAGACTACACTCGACTGGCATGCCTGGGAAAGGTGATCGGGAATGTGGCCAGAATTTATGTAGTGATTTAGAACAATATGTATATACTTTGAAGCACATCAAGTTTCCAAGGTTGATTGGGGAACGCAGGTGTAGCATATTCTGAAAGTCATTGCCAGAAAATATATCTCATTGCAGTGAGCTAGCTGAAGTATTTGCATGTCTGTTAAAATTTGCTGTTTAGTTCTGTCCAAGTCTTTATGACTCCATTTGGGGTTTTCTTGGTAAAGACACTGGAGTGGTTTGCCATTTCCTTCTCCAGCTCATTTGACAGATGAGGAAACGGAGGCAAAGAGAATAAAGTGACTTGCCCAGGGTCCCATAGATAGGAAGTATCTGAGGCCAGATTTGAACTTGTTAAGATGAGTTTTCCTGATTCCAAGACCAGTGCTCTGTCCGTGGTACTACCCATTGGTATATATCCTAGTAAATGGCATTTGATGGATAATATTAAAGGTAAGCTGACAAGGAGTTGTACTTTCTGCTTTTTTTTTTTTTTTTCAACTCAGTTCAGCTCAATTCAATTTTTGATGTTGTAGATTTTTATCTAAGTGCTTCCTACAATCTAGGCATGTACTAGTAATCCCTGGGGAAAAGACAAAACAAAATGATCCCTAGTCTCAAGGAGCTTACTATAGGGCAGTGTGGGAAATGCCTGTGAGAATCAGCTTGGAAATGCCTAAGAAAATGCAAAACACATAAATAATTTGGGAGGGGGCAATGAGCATATAGTAGGCCAGTTGCTGTGGAAGAAAGAATTTTAGGGAAGGAAGAAGAAAGATTGATCTCAGAAATAATGGTTTAATTGTAAACCAAAGGGTATTTGATTTAGGAAAATATTTGTAAACATTCTATAATCAAATGGCGCCACCATTATATCAAAAGTTTACTTGAGAAAAAAAGAAGAGAACGAATAATTTCTAAAGAAAGAAGCTTCATATTTTCTCACTTATTTTATAGGAACAATAAGCACTATTAATATCCTTAAGGCTAAATATAGATATGAAACATGTCTAAATCTCCTAAATAATACAATAGAAATAAGCATGCCATTTAGAAGGCTTGAAGCTTTCCAGTAAATAGCATTTGTATCAGTAACTGTAGCATTTCAGCATCTAGCATTTCATATCATTTGCTAGCCAAGAAATATTTGTTTGTTCTGTTAAAAGAGAAGAAAAGATTATGAGAGGGATGAGAATTATCAGCAGTGCCAGGCTTTCTTTAAAATCCAGTGCCTTAAGGTAATGATTCTCAACAATTTTGGTCTCAAATTTGTTGAGGACCCCAAAAAGCTTTTATAAGAGTTATTGTGCCAACTGACGTGCATAGTGGAATCAGGAAGAATTGAGTTCAAATCCAACCCCAGAAACAACTCTGGGCAAGTCATTTAACTTCTGTTTGCCTCACTTTTCTTATCTAGGAAGGTGGTTAAAACCAATTATCACATAACACATTTGCGAGGATCAAAAGAGATAATTTTAAAGTGCTTGGCACAATACTTGGCACATAATAAACACTATACAAAGATTAGCTTTTTATATATCTATAGGTATTTACTGTAGAAATAAATGATACAATTTAAAATATTTATTTAATTTTAAAACAACAAAAATAAATTCTTTATATGTTAACACAAATAGCATATATTGAAAAAAGTAATTATTACCCTAAAATTAAAAATAGTGTCAAAAATGACTTCGTTTAACATATTTTTACAAATCTCTTTCATGGCTTGTTGGATAGAAGATGGCTGCATTCTTGTTTTAGTTACAATATCTTATATTGGTTGGAATACAAGAAGATCTGGCCCACACAGATATATATTTGGAAAACAGGAGAGCATTTTAATAGGAAAATAATATGTTAACATAATCATGAAAATATTTTTGCCCTCAACCACCCACTGAAAGGGTCTTGAGGACATCTAAGGGTCCTTGAATCACACTTTGAGAAATGCTGCTTAAATGGTATAGTTAGTTCCCAAGTATAGATCTTTCCCCCAATGCTGCATATATGAGCATCCATGCCTTCTTACATTTTGATTCTTTCCCATATTTTCTCATAAATCCTTGATAATTTGTCTGCCAAATATTTGAGGAACCTTCTTCTAGGTTTTTTTCACATGATTTTCACACCAATGTAACCTCTGGGATATCCATCTTTCATCCCTCATGCTCACTACATGACTGGCCCACCTTCTTTTTTTATCATTATTCTTCCTGGGTGTTATCTTTTAGACCATTTCCTATGTGCAAGTTATCATGGGTAATATGCCTATTTCTGACCACCATACATCTCTTTGTTGCTTTTAGGCTCACCCACCTTCCTTTAAAATTACCTTTAAATCTGAAAAATCAAAACCATTTTCATCTGTATCTGGAATCTGAGTGTTGTTTTAGCTTTAATATCATGACTCATCATCTACCAGATTTAGAGCAGTGCTGAGAAAAACCCTAATATGGTCATACAAGTTTTGACTTGCACAGAGAAAGGATTTATTTCCAGGTACAATTTATTAACCACAAAACCAGGATCATTCATTTACTTATTCATTCAATTGAGATATATTTATTGAATGCTTAGAGGCACTGGGGCAAATAAGAAAACCAATTATCATATATGTTCTTTGATTTCTAGAAGCTCATAATCTAATTGGTGAGACAGGATATATGAACATGAAATAGTTAAGTGGAAACACCAAGCAGTGAGATATTAAATGACAAAATACATGCCACATTTGAGATCAGAGAAGAAGGCTGTGAGGATGGGCTAAAATAGTAATAGACATTCCTGAGTGAACTAAGCCTTGGATTTGACCCCAGGAGATGAAAGGACAAGGGAAGGATATTCTAAGTGGGATAACAACCTATGAACAAAGGTCTTGAGTATTTAATGAGAGAGACTGAGTTTCAAATCTGATCTGATTCCTACTAGGAGTTAATTGGTCCACACTTACTCTACCATTTTGGGATTATTATATTATCTGTAATCTGGGGATATTAGTGCCTGTAGCAGTCCCCTCTAAGGATTCTTGGGAGGATCCAATGAGGTCATAAAGACAAATGCTTTACAAAATTTAAAACACTATATAACTATGTTCAGGAGGCAGTAAAGTTTTAGAAGTGGATAGATTGAATGGGTTCTGCTGGAGAACAGTGAGAAACAAATCTGAGTAGAAAAGATGATGTTAAGAGAGTCTTGAATGCCAAGCTGAGGATTTTTAATTTTATACTACAGACTATCTTTTGAGGTGGGGGGGGGACACTTTTTTAAACATTAAAAAAATTAAGAACTTCCCACCTCTCCATATGAGATAGTATGTTAGCTATCCATTAGAAACTGCACAAAGATAGGTCAGTATCCTAGCCCTTTAGGGCAGATGCTTTGACAAATGGTACATAAGACCAGAAGCTTCTGATTGGTTCCCATGTTCTTCCCTCTATCATATTGAAAGGGTGGGTAGAACTGTGTTGAAAGAGTGGCCAATGAGTAGCAAGTGCCCACTCCATAGACTTTTAATGGAGAACCAACTGTTGCTTTCATACTCTTTCCCCTCTCTTTTTAAATATGCAACTTGAGCCTCTGATAGTTTTCCCTTAGACTTCCTGTTGCAAAGAAATAGAGAAATGTTTTTTTTTTCTCCTCCAAGCACCTATATCAGCTACTTGAACTTAGTAGCAAGAGTGTGTCCTCGTCAGAGTGAGACTGAGCCTTGATCTTGACATCCTTCTTATCTTTCCCACTCCACATTTCATTCTGTAAGCATAGGTGACCAAGGAGAGATCTTGAGATGGTTGTGTTCAGCCTTGGTGGTGGCCTCATAATTTAAGGGTTGGAAGTCTGGACCTGGGTTCTGATTGCTCATCAGGAGGCAACCTCTGAAGCAGCTTATTGGATGAGATGATGTCAAGAGGATAAGTCCAATCAATCCATTCCCTGACTTGCCAGAACTTATTGAACTTGAGGGAATTGTTTGGACAATAGAGAACTAAGATGAAGAATAAATGGCTGTTCAGCAGTCCCATTGAATATTTCACATTATGATGCTTTAAGAATCAATGCCCTGGGAGACTGTAATGTGTGATGGGTATCATGTTTTAAGTATTTGTCAACAGGTATTTCAGTCTTTTCTGTCTTAAGAATTTCTTTTGTGGCAGAGGAAATAATTAGCTGTCCTATACCTGCTTTCTTTTGTGCATTGAATACCTTTCTAGAAGGGACTCTTGGAAAACTCTTAGCAACAAAACTAAGCTACATTTCATTTAAGAGATTATCTTCACAGAATGCTGTCCATATCCCAAGAAAGAACTGGTGGAGTCATCTTTCACATCAGTTTATTTATGGTTTTATGTGGGGGTTTTGGTTATGTATGAGTTTGCTCTTACAAGAGTGACCAATATGGAAGTGTGTTTTGCATGACAATAAAAAAGAGATTATCCCCTGGGTCCCCAGGGTAGAGACAGAATGAATCAGAGAGTTTGAGGAAAGCCTGATCCTCACAGGCTTTGGGCTTAGGCTCCCCTATAATTGTACAAAGTTTATTTGAGCCCAGAAGTTCACTCTCTCCAGCCATTGATTTTATAACATCACTATATCAATCTGTATCTTGAATATCAATTGATTAAGAAAATAAACATGAGGCACAGCTAGGTGGCTCAGTGGATAGAGAACCTGGCCTGGAGACAGGAGGTCATAGGTTCAAATCTGATTTCAGACACATCCTAGCTGTATGACCCTGGGCAAACCCCAAATGCCTAGCCCTTACCAATCATCCCCCCACCCCCAGGAACAATACTTAGTATGGACTCATACAGAAGGTAAGGGTTTAAGAAAAAGAAAACTTTATTTTATTAATCACTAAATCAATGGGCTTCTTGCTGTTTCTCACACTAGATACTCCCCCTCTCAATTCTAGGCATTTTCACTGGATGACTTCCATGCCTGGAACTTTGTTCTTCTTCATCTCTGACTTCTAATTTTCCTAAATTTTCCTAATTTCATTCCAGTCTCATCTAAAATTCTGCCTTCTAGAAGAAGCCTTTTAATGTTGGCATCTTCCCTCTGTTGATCATCCTGAATTTATCTCACATTATCTCTACCTAGTGCAATGACAGGCAAACTTTTGAGCTTGGTGTGTCAAAATTCGCCAAAAAAAACCAAGCATAACTCGGATGGTGTGTCACTTTGAGGAACCCCCCCCCCCATAATTTTGTGATATTTATAGTTTAAATAGCAAAATGTATAATTGTAATATATAACTGTATTTAATAAACCAAAAACTAATTATTTAATGTACCTGCTTAGTGACTTCTTTGTTCATATGTCAGTTGGTTTCTTTTGTTGGTCTTGATATTATTTAACTTGTGTGGGGTGCTGTGAACTAAGATAAGTGGTGGGGAGGGGGAATTCTTTAACTAACCTGCCTATTAGTGACTTTTTTCTTGCTGAATTTCATTGGCTAAATCTTCAATTGAAGGTTGGTATTTTGTACATTTCAAGTACAAGCAAGTGCTACTAACTTCATCTGTCAATCTGTTTCTTTTGCTGGTTTTGATATTATTTAATGCTGAGAATAAGGTCTCACAAAAGTATGTAGAGGGAAAAATTGTGAGTAGAGCCATTGCTATATTTTTCAGGGTGCTAAAAGTGTCTGGTAATTGGTTCCAGGCACTCCTCAGTGGCACATGGGCTGGAGCCCCACCTAGTCTTCCTCTTGCCTGGCCCTACCCTGCCCCATCCCTCCCTAGACTGCTAGCCCTGGGGTGCTGGGAGAGCCTGCCTGCCAGCCTGGGCTCCTTCCTCCTCCCTGCCCTTGCAGGAGCCCCAGGTGTTCCAGCTGCCTGGCTTACCCCTACTGCCCTCTCCCTGCCCACATGGCCAGCTGGTGGAGCAGCCCTCCCCCACCCCCTATGGGCTGGACCATGGCCACAGCCGTGGCTGTGGGTGTGCAGCTCCCAGGCCCCAAGGCGAGCTGAGCCCGCATGCGGCCACATGTCATTGAAAATGGCTATGTGTTTCAGCACTGCCACATGTGTCATAGGTTCGCCATCATGGACCTAGTGCCTACACAACTGTATGAATTTGATTCCCTCCCCCCCCCCCCCCAATTAAACTATGTGCTCCTGGAGCTCAGGGACTATATTTTGCTTCTCTTTGTATCTTCAGGGATACAAATAGGATCATAACACATTGTCTGACACATAGTACATGCTTACTAACTGCTTGGACTCAATATACACACCTTTAAAAATTAGTAGTGGGTAGACCAATATCTCACACCCATACAAAGATGAGGTCAAAATGGGTCTATGATTTAGACATAAAAGATGATACCATAAGTAAGTTAGGGGAAAATAGAATAGTTTACCTGTCAGATCTATGGAGAAGGGAGGAATTTATGACCAAATAAGAGAGAGCATTAAGAGGTAAAATGAATAATTTTGACAATGTTAATTTCAAAGATTTTGTACAAACAAAACTAATTTAAACAAAATTAGAAGGGAAACAACTGGGAAAAAATTAATAACAAATGTCTCTGATAAAGGTCTAATTTCTCAAATTGATGAAGAATGAAGTCATGTTTATAAGAATACAAGCCATTCCCCAGTTGACAAATGGTCAAAGGCTATGAAAAAGCAGTTTTCAGATGAGGAAATCAAAGTTATTAATAATCATATGATAAAATGTTCTAAATTACTTGATTAGAAATATACAAATTAAAATAGCTATGAAGTACCACCTCAAACCCATCATATTGACTGATATGACAATAAAGGAAAGTGATAATGCTGGCATGAGTGCTGTAAAATTGGAACAAAATTGACATCATTCTGAAGGGCAATTTGGAACTATGCCCAAAGGGCTATACAATTTGATTGAGGAATACCTTTGATGGAGTAATACTAAGCCTGTATCCCAAAGAGATAAAAAGGGAGGGAAAGGATCTACTTGTACAAAAATATTTAAAGTAGCCCTTTTTTGTGTTGGCAAAGAATTGAAAATTGAAGGGATGTCCACCCAGTAGGGAATGGCTGAACAAAATGTGGTACATTATAGTGGTGGAATCCTTCTGTGCTATAGGAAATGATATATAGGATGATTTCAGAAAGAGCTGGACAGAATTACATGAACTGATGCAGAGTGAAATAAGCAGAACCAGAAGAATATTACACACAGTGACAGACTGTGGGATTTGGATTGAGACTTAGCCACAGAACAATTCTGATGGATTTATGAATACCCACCTCCAGAAAAAGACCTGTTGAGATCAGAATGCAGATCAAAACATACTATTTTTTTCACTTTAGTTTTTTGGGTTTTTATTTGGGGGGTTTAGTTTTATGAGTGTTCTCTTACAGTAATGGACAATAGAGAGAGAGGTTTTGAATGATAATACATGTGTAACCCAGGGCAAATTGATTATCATCTTTGGGAAGGGAGAAAAGAGGGAGGGAGGGAGACAACTTGTATCCTATAACTTCAGAAACTTTTGTGGAAAATTATTACATGTAATTGGTAAAATAAAATGACTTAAAAATTAGTAGTGATGGTGGGGCAGCTGGGTGGCTCAGTGGCTAGAGATGAGAGGTCCATGATTTAAATCTGGCCTCAGACACTTCCTAGCTATGTGACCCTGGGCAAGTTACTTAATCCCCATTGTCCAACCTTACCACTTTCTGCCATGGAACTAATATACAGGATTGATTTTAAGATGGAACATAAGGTTTTTTTAAAAGATTAATAGTGTATATATAAATATATGTAATGTGTATGTGTATATATATATACATATATATATAACAAATCAAATGTTTATTCTACAGAAAATAGTGAATTTTAAAATTATTTTCTGACTTATTTAGTGGGATGGTTGGTGTACATGAGATTTTGAGTCCCTTGCAATTTATCTATAGGCCTTTGGGGAAATGAGGGTCAATAGGTTTAGAACTCCTGCTTTATATAGGCAATGGTGAAGTTTTAAAGGTTTTAAAGAGTATCTGAATGATGTTATCAAGTTCATATTTTAAATAGATTATTCTGGACATGATATGCTGAATGAATAAAGCCAGAAAGAACAAGTAGGAGGCTATTATTGTACATCATGCCACCATGATGTGACGAGGATATCAGTGATGGTGATAGCAAGGGAAGAGAAGAGGAAACGATGGATTAGAGACCTTCAAAGTAAGGATTGGCAGTCTCAGAACAAAGATTCAGAAGCTCTTTGCTACGTGAGTCATGCTCATTAAAACTTATGAACATAGTAACCTATGGTAACAGAACATTCTTATTAGGATTTATCAAAAGCTGGGACAAAAATGCATCAGGTATCAACTGTGCTTCATTTCACTATGGCGTCATGAGAAAAAACATAGTTTGTGGGTCAGAGGACCTTATTTTGAACTTCAGTTATGCTTCTTGTTACCCATATGACATTTTTTTTTAGAGAAACTCGGGGAGAACTTATATATTAACACATTATTTTTGAAGCTACAAATCAGTCCCACTCTTCCAGAAAACAATTTGTAATTTTGTAATAAATAATTGGCCACACCTCAGTTTCCTTATCTGAAAAATGCAGTGGGTAGAATAAATGACCTATAGGGACCTATAGGTCCCTTCCAGGTATAAATATTATGATCTTCTTAAACAAGATATTGCTCTTGGGTGGCAGTGGTGACAGAGACTAGTGCATTTTTTGGTGGGAGCTTTTTAACTCCAGCCCATTGCCTCCTTGCACTGAGTAGGCATTGTCTCCATTAAAGTCAGAATTGCATTTATGTAGGTATTCCTTCCAGTGGTCCAGATAGCGACTTATCTAAACCATCTCCCCGCCACCCCATGACTCTTGTTCATGTCCTCCTACAAATCATCTATTGGAGTTCACCTACCATGTTGTAGTCCTTTCTCTTGATCTATTGTCCTTATGTGGATACTAGGGCACCAAGTGGGCTGTTTGTCAATTGTTCCTTGCTCTTCCCATGTGACCACTTTCCCCAAACATTTATGTCTTTGATGATGTCTATCATAAGATCTTAAACCAAAAAGAGACCTTAGAGACCACTGCATCCAATCATCATGCACTCCATTTAGACAATTCATCATTTATACAAACTCACCTAATGCAACCTTCTTATTGTAAATTGAGGACACTGAGACCCAGAGAGAGTTAAGAGATGTTCCCAATGTTACCCAGCAAAGTAGAGACTGAATCCAGACTAGAATTCTGATCTCCTAACTACAAGGTTTGTGTCCTTTCTGTTATATGTTGTGTATCGCATCCATGTGTTATTCAATGTCTCTGGGAATACTGGTTTTCATTTGCTTGACTAAAGAAATGAAATTTTTGCCATGAACAAATGTGACCCCTGCACACGTTAGTCCAATCTAGAATCAAATCCATGACTGGCTCCTTTTCAATGTGTATGGGTCTACAAAATCAGAGAGTGCATATCACAAAGCCCCAAGGAGGCTAACCACTATATTTTTCTTCCCTACAGTATAACTAACTCCCTCTGTAAAATCTTTTCTGCTCACATCATTGTGAGTCAAAACAACTCCTAGACTTAAAAGCCACACTCTGCTTTGTTCTGACCAAGTGTTATTTTAATGTCAGGATTTGCTATGAGCAAGGTAAACCCAGTGTATATCCTGTTTCTATGAATAGGACATCGATTCTGCAGAGAACAAAATATATATTTTTTTTACCTGTGTTCCTATATAGTTTGTCTTTGGTGTCTCAACACGCCACCCCCAAAATCTATACGTTCTTCCATTGTAGCACCATTCTATTCAAAGACCTGAAATCAGTATTAAAATATGCTATCCTCAACAAAGAGGCCACTTAGTGTGCTAACGATAACTCTTCATTTTCGAGAACTCTGTTTAGATTAAACTCTTTCCTACTCTAAATTAAAAGACACACAAAGTTACACAAATGAATAATTAAACGAATTGCAATTTGTGAAACAAATTACATCACTAATGACTCCAAAATTAATAATCAGGGAACAAAGGGAAGAGAGTATCGAGAGGGTGACAGCAAAAATGAATCTCTGGACCAACACACCACTCTTAGGATTTTAATTTGGAGTCCTCCACTCCCAGCTATCCATTCTTATTGCACATCCATCAAATTCCTGATGAATATAAAAGACCTTGGTATATCACGCCACCAGATTGCTGGGTTGGGATAACAATGGGATGAAGATTTTGTAGGATTTGAGAAGGTGGAAGGAAATGGCATATGACAGTATGGAGAAGCTGCTTGTTCTCCTCATTCTTCTTTATTCTCTATAATTATACCCACCGTGTTGTAATCACCATTGCATACAGATATGAATTCTTATTCATACTTATATCATCCTTTTCTATGACTATATGTGAATTTAAATGCAGTGCTTAATGTGGCATAAATGTGGCATGTAATAAAATACGAAGGATTTCCCCCCTATCATTCAGCTCTTTTCCTACCAACTTGTACCACCTGCATTTCTTCTTACATTTTTATCTATCCCTTAATCCCATATTCCTTTGTGCAGTCAAAGAATATTTCTTTTTTCCTATTATGTACTGTTTATATCTTTGTAAGAATGGTTCACTTTTATCTTTGCCTGATAGGAAAGTGTTACCACTTGAATGGTTTCTGGTCTTGGGTAAATAATACACCCATCACAGGGATGAAATTACCATTCCTTGAAACCATTTCAAGTTCATTTGCATTGTAAGGTACATCTTCCTGTGTCTAGATATAGATTTAAAGGGGGTTAACAAATGATTAAAATTGGCACCATATTATCTTTAAAAAAATTTCCAGAGGCCTCATGGGCTGTCTCTTGGGTACGATGATAGCTTTATATTTTTTAGGCTTTCATATTTTATCTTGTGAGATAAGGGGGAATCCACCTGCCTGACTTGGTTTAAGATAATATAAGGAACTGCATGCCAAATACTTATCAATAACCATTTAAATCTGGGGCAAAGGATATATTCAGTGACTTTTATATTTTTGGTATGCCTATTAGTGTTTTCAAAACACAGGAGCATGGGAAGAGATTTATCTTTTATATGTGTCATTCCTGGTATTTATGTACATCATTGTTGAATAGTATATGCAATCATTTTATAGCTTTGGAATCTCCCATTCATATGTGCTTTGGTTAAGTTCCTATTTGTTTAAGATGATGGTTTTATATTTGCAGCAATACTTTTTTATATGTAGTAATTCACAGGCCAAGACCCTGTACACATGACTTGCATATTAATATTCTAAATAGTTAAAAGAGTCTTTTTGGTCTATAGTTAGTTATATTTACTGGTCTTTTGAGATTAAAAGCTAAAAAGAAAGAGATTGGAAATTTGTAAGTACTTTTTACTAAGTCTCATCATACCAGTGGGCATCCTTATCTCCATCTTTCCTGATTTTTATTTGAAAATTAATAGTAATTCTTTATGGTTTTCAGAATACTCTGTGGTTCAGTCTAATATTCCATTCATTCTGTTTTTGGATGTGGGATGGTTAGACATTTGACTCCTCTGTCCCACAATTTTTTCAAAATACACTCAAGAAGATCTGGTGATTTGTAAGTTGTTTCCAAACCTAATTTCTATTTTTCTAGCTCCTACTTCTGGCTTCCCTTAAGGAGAAATAATTTTGACTCTCTTAATCTCAATTCTTCTACCTGCAAAATGGCTTGAAAGTAAAGTAAGTATATTACCAATTTCAGGGATATAATGTAAAAAAATGATGACATAAATACCCAGATGAATTGATAATGGAAGATATAGTTTATTTAGTCAACTTGCTCCAGAAATCCAAGGAGACATGCTGGTGTTGGTGGGCAATGTGGAGTTTTCCCCCCTAGACAAAAATTCTTGAGAATTTACCTAAATATCTGAAGGAGAATTACTCTCTCCCTTTCCAGTCCCACAAATATACAGCATTAAAAACATATCTTTAAAGTTATTAGTAAAGAAGAATATTTAATTTAAAAAACACTGGTTGGGGAAAGAGTCAACCTTAGTTAATTTTATTTGAATTTGTCATACATTTATTAATTGTCTATTATTTGCAAAGCACTCTGCTAAGTGCCAGGGATTTAAAGACAAAAACAAAGTGGTCCCTGTCCTCAAGGAGCTTATATTCTACTGAACAAATTTACATTAGTTGCATTACATTGTATTAGTAAGCAAATATTAGGTATATGTCAAGTAATGCAAAATAATTTCAAAAGGGAGAGGATGCAAATAAATAGGGAGTCAGGAACAGTTTCCTGCTCTATCTGGCACTTGAGGTATGCTTTGCAGAAAGCTAATGATTCTAAATGACCAAGTTGAGGAAGGCATGTATTACAGATGGGGGGAATGGAGTACAGACTCTACAGACTCCCACCTTTCAAATAAGGGACTGCATGTAGCGTATCCGACCCTTAGTTAATAAAGTTTCATCATAGGACCATTTTTATTGCCCTATTTTGAGTTTCAATTCTTCATTGTTTAAATTTTAATGTCTTGGTCAGTTTGATAGAGATGACACAGAAGTAGTTTTTGTCCTGCTATTTTTGCTAGAGGAGTTTGCACCGGTTTAAAGAAGTAGTTTAATCCTTTTGAAGTTTCTGAATTTTATCCCTCCTGCTCATTTCTTCCTTCAGATTTTCCTTCAGCTTACACTTTATTCTGCCCACTTTGCTCTTACTTCTTCCTAGACTTTCAGATAGTTAATAAAAATAAATGTAGTTGATAACAGTCATGGAAAGACAACAATGTGGAGTTAACAGGGTATTGATTCCAGTTTTTATGTCCCTATAACAACATAGTGGTATTTCAGTGGGTTTTTAAAAGATGAATAGGGACTTGAGAGAGGACACACACATTTCAAGCATGGATAATAAGCTAGGCAGAGAGGTGGACGTATGAAAGCCTAGGGTGTATTTGGAAGATTCATCCAGTTTGTTTGAAGCATAGGATATATGGAGAGGCATGATATGGGAATTAAGGCTAGAAGTTAGAGTGGCACCAGGTTTGGAAGAATAATGAAAAGCAGATAGAGGCATTAACGGTCTATTCAGTAGAATGTTCAGAATTAATTTTTAGAGAGATGTAGATGGGTCATTTTAAACAATGCTTAACTCTAACCAAGATCCACCTGAAATCCTCTTTTATTTCACTGAGTCTCTGTTGACTATCAATGTTTGTATCTGATTCTTTGTGAACTCATTTGTGATTTTGGTTTTGTTTTTGTTTTTGACAAAGATACTGGAGTAGTTTGTCATTCCTTTCTCAAGCTCTTTCTACAGATAAGGAAACTGAGGCCAAGAGGGTTAAATGACTTACCCAGGGTCACATGGCTAGTAAGTATCTGAGGCAAGATTTGAACTCAGAAAGATGTTTTCCAGATTCCAAGCCCAGTACTCTATCCACTGTACCACTTAGCTGTCCATTAGTGTCTGGCTCCTTTTGAGCCCAATTGGGGATTTTTTGGCAAAGTTACTGGAGTGGTTTGCCATTTCTTTCTCCAGCTCATTTTACAGATGATGAAACTGGGCAAATTGTGCAGAGACTTGCCCAGTGTCACACAACTAGGAAGTATCTGAGACCAGATTTGAACTCAAGAAGATGAATCTTCTTAATTGCCCACTGTTGGCTGTTGAGTAAAGCTCAAACTCCCAAACCTTATTTGGTACCCTTCACAACCCAATACCATTCTAACCTTCAACCTTCCCTACTGTTAGTCCCCTTCATATAACACTAGATGTGTCCTCCAAATGTGCACTGTGAACTCATGCCTCCACACGTTGATTCAGGCTATTCATGAACTTCAAATGCTCCTTGACCTTTTTATTTCTTCTTGAATTGCTCCCCATATCTTACAGTGAGATTCAAAGACCTCCTCCTCCACGGATGCCTTACCTCCCCTGGTTTGTAACGATCTACCTCTTCGGAGATCAAGAGCCTGTTTTGTAATGTTCTGATATATTTAATATCCCTTGTTTAATGAACATCGATTCAGCATCTGAAGTATGCCAGATACTGAACTAAGTGCTGAGGATACAAAAAGAGAAAAAACACAGTCTCTGCCCTGGAGGAGCTTGCAATCAAATGGAACCATGACATTTTATTTATTGTAACTATTTGTGTTGCTCTCATATTCCCTTATTAGCTCCTTGAGGTCAGAAATTATGTCTTGCCTTAAAGTGTGTATTTCCTTCAGTACCTAGAACGAAGCTTTATACCTAGAACAAGCCCTTACAAAGTGTTAGTTGGGCTATTTTGTATGCCTCATAGATTCCCTTTCTTCCTCAAAGATTCAGTTTAGTAACCATTTTCTATACAAAGCCTTTCTTGATCTTTGAAAATTCTATTATCCCTTAAACTCCCTCATATTTAATGGCTTCATGTATATATTGGTATTTAGGCACTTTCTATTTATGTTGCATATATTTTATATGTATTTGCTATTTCCTCCAAGAAAAATATAATTAAACTTATTGCAAGCAGGGATGGTTTCATTCTTTGTACTTGTATCCCCAGGACCTAGAATAGTACCTGGCACACAGTAGATGCTGAAATGCTTATTAATCAATTGATAACATGTTTTAAGATTTGAAAGTATAGTTGGAGATATGGCTTGGGATAATTTAGCTTTGGGGATGCATTACCAACACTTTGATCATTTCTCTGATGATAGTACAAAGTGGCACCTTCCTGAATGGGTTGGGGAAGAAATTGGGCTTCAGACAAATATCATTCAGCAACTGAGGAATAGCAAATGCCTCCCCCCCCCATAAATTTGGACATTTTGATGCCCTTAACACCACTGCCAAAGGTACCTTCTCTGGTTATTTATTACCTTTCATCATCACTGTTTTCCACATACCATAACTACAATACAACTCTGACCAAGATATAGTAATGCTTCTTAGTAATTGAATATCTAGCATTACTTACATTTTATATGTGTGGTCATTTCAGAATCATCCATGGCAATGGGAATGGCAGATCATTAGAAAAAGGAATGCTCAGATACTTCCTTAATTATTCTAGTCCATAGCTTTAAATGTTCATCCTCTTCCTTCCTAGACCAGAGTCATCACTGGCAAAGTGAGTGATGTGAGCTTAATCCTCTTGTGTTGTCTCTTCACCCCATTAGTAGAGGGGTGATTGGGCAATGAAATAGATAAGAATAGTAATCAATCAGGACAGGAGGAGCAACAGAGATGAACATCTAAATTAGTATACTACACAAATGGTATACTTCACATTTATATAGTACCATAGGGTTTGCAATGAACTTTATATATGTGATGTTTTCATCCTCACAACAACTTGATGAGTATGGGATAACATTACCCCCACCATCCAATTTACAACTGAAGAACTGAGAAACAAAATGATTTTCCATATGTCACACACCTTATAAATGTCTGTGGTAGAATTTGAACCGAGGTATTCTTAAACACAAATCTACTATGTTCTTCACCATACCATGTTGCTTTTTCAATAGCTTTATAACCACTTGGTAAATAATCAGGAGTTGACTGTAATTGTCTTTATGTGGTGATTTTTTCATCTGCAGATGACAAGATGGATCCTGTGAAAATTAAGAGAAAAATTGAGAATATTTAAAAATATTTGAATTTATTACCTCTGATTGGATCTGAGCAGGGGAGTCAAATGCCTTGCTCAGGTGTGACCTGGTTATCCAAGGCTGAATGTATTAAAACTAAGAAGTTTATCATTGGGTTTATTCTACTTTTTAAGTGTCAAAGATTAATACACATTTGTATTTTTAATATTCCTTTTTCAAGTCAACAAATTATATCAAGTAAACCAGCATTTATTAATTTCTTAATATGTACCAGTCAATGTGCTAAACAATGTAGGTAGAAAGATTGGCAAAGCAAATAAATAAAAAAAAGTTCTTAAGAATCTCACAGTCTAAAGGGAAAGACTATATGCAAATAACTATATGCAAATAAAGTATACAAAGGCTAAACCAGAGAAGTTTTAGAGGGAAGGCTCTAACATTATGGGAGATTGGGAGAGATTTATTGCAAAATGAGAATTTTAGCTAGATCCTTAAAGAAGCCAGAGGAACTAGGAAGTAGAAATGAAGATGGAAGGAATTCCAAGCAGTCAGTAAGATTCACATTTGGCAGATGGAGTATAGGTATTTGAGGAACTACAAAGAGGCCAGTGTTCCTGGATCACAAGGTATATGGAGGGAAGGAAGGTGTAAGAAGGCAAACAAGGTAGGAAGGGGATAGGGTATCAAGGGCACTAAAAGCGATACCCTCCTTAATTTTTTATATTTGATTCTGGAAATTCTAGGGAGCCACTCACTGTGAATTTGTGCTTCAAGTGATTTTGAATATATTTAAATAATTTTCTGTATTTGGGTAGAGTTGATATGCTTATTTGCCTAATGCTCCTGATGGCTATAATATATACTTTGGACCACTGTTGTTTCTATTTGAGGTGAAGCTGCTGACAAGGTTACCATTCATGAGCATGAATGTGACTGGGTAAACTTAAGAATGACCAGCACTGATTCCCCTACCAATCCCATTCATAGTCTGCCCTTGAGTAGGCAGCTGCTTTTGTTTTTGGCAGGGTCGTGCCTATTTATGGTTCTATGTGTTCACCTCACAGACTGCATGATACTTTTGATTTACAAGGAAAAAAAGAAGCCCAACCTACCACAATTCTGATGGTTGCCTGCCAAGTTGATCTATTTGCTGCTGGGCTTCCCAACAGTGTCCTTATAAATGTTTCTCTGGCTTGGAATTTTCCCACAGTCAAATAGCAGCTGGTTTGGTACTCTGCCTTTATCCATCTATCTTCATATGGCTGAGTTGTCAAGATCATGGGTTAATTCCTGGAGGACCTGTCTTGTGCTTTAGGACCTTGGGGTGATTATCTTCCCCCTCCTCCTTCTTTCTTGAGCGATTTCTAATTATTAGATGTGATGGTGATAAGTACAGGCATCATGCTCATTTGGAAGGTTAAAGACTTGTGAACCTATAAACATGTAATTTTTATAGCTTTAATTAAAAACAAAATTTCTACCATGATATCTCAGTTTTCACTAAGCATTTATAATGTGCCTACTGTGTACAAGGCATTGCTCTAGTCTGCCATCAGGTTTTGGAAGCTCTCCTCCCTTTTTGTCTATTTTACTTTGATTATCTCAGTAACAAAGGCAACAGAACCCTTTGATTACTTGTACTTCATCATCTTTCTAACTCAAGGGGCTGGGTATTGCAGGTAGCCAATTTGTTCTTCATTAAGAGGACCTATTCTCGAACCTCATACATGGTCTGGGCTAGGCTCAACCCTGAGGGACCCAGAACTTTAATTGGAGAAGAAATATGGTCTTTCTTTTTTTAAAAAATTCTTTGACTTATTAAACTCCAGCTCCAGTGCTTCAGGGAAAAACTGCTTATGGATTAGGATTAGGTCTCCTCAAAGTGGGAAGGATATGATACAGATCAGGTATGGGACAGCTATTTATTTTCTAAGGGAAACATGCTTAATGATACAAAAGACTCAAAGTGGGCATTGACAGAAATATTTAAAATAGAATGAAGTTAATATGATTTATAACCACAATTACACTTTCCCTGAGGCTAATACTTAAATTTTAATGGACTATAATGCATTTTAAATGATTAAACAATCAATCAATAAACATTTATTCATTGGCTACAGTTGGTCAAGCATTGTGATAAGCACTGAACAGTCTCTGCCCTCATGGAGTTTATAGTCCAACAGAGGAGACAACATGCAAACAAGTTTATGCAAAGCAAGATATAGAATGATGGTGATGATGAAGATATTGATAGCTAATATTTATGCAGTGCTTACTATGTGCCAGGCACTGTGCCAAACACTTTACAACTATTATCTCATTTGATCCTCATAACAATCCTGGAACATTTGTTGTCTATTTTCAGTCATGTCGGACACTTTGTGACACCATTTGGGGTTTTCTTGGCAAAGATATTGAAGGGATTTTCCATTTCCTTTTACAGCTCATTTTATAGGTTAGGAATGTAGGCAAACAGAGTTAAATGACTTACCCAGGATCATATAACTGGTAAGCGTCTAAGGCTAGATTTAAACCAAGCTCCACCTGACTCTAGCCTCTTCACTCCATCCATCTAACTGGTGCAACCTTGGGAGGTAAATGCTATCATTAATTCCATTTTATATATGAGGAAACTCAAGAAAACAGAAGTTAAGTGATCTTCAGGGTATCTTATCTAGTAAGTATATGAGGCTGAATTTGAACTCAGATCTTCCTCACAATTTGTCTGATACCCTATCCACTGCACTGTCTAGAATAAATAAGAAAGAGTTAATAGAGAAAAGACCCCAGAATTAGGAATAATCGGAGAAGACTTCCTATAGAAGGTGAGATTTCAGTTGGGGCTTAAAGTAAGCAAGGGACATTATTCTTAGGAGCCTTCTGAGCATGGGGGACAGGCAGAGAGAATGCCCAAAGTTGATAGATGGAGTATCTTATTTGTGGAACAGCCAGGAGGCCAGTGTCATTGCCATAGTAAGATAAGACATTTTACATAGCAATTTGCCTTTCTCCCTCTAAGTTCATGTCTTCTGGCAAGTCAGATCAGGCTTGGACCCATTATATTGCTGGTGCTCTCTTCCCTAGGATCATGGGAGAAGTTGCTGCAGACTTCTCCCTGGGCTACCAGCCAGCTCTGACAAAAATGATAAGGGACCGCCAGATCTTTTGGAGGTCACCTCCAAGACTAGACAGAGACATCCATTGAAGGATACTTGTTTTTTCTTCCTTTTTTGTTGTAATTTTAAAAAAATGAATACTTTACCCAATTGCATGTAAAAGTTAACATGCATTTTAAAAAGAGTTTTGAGTTCCAAATTCTCTCCCACTTTCCTACTCTTTCTCCCTTACTCTCTCCCCATTCCCTGAGACAGTAAGCCCTCTGATGAGATTTTACATGTGTAGTCATGTAAAACATTTTTCCATATTACTCTTTGTTTGTTCATTGAATGATAGTTTTTCATTCCCATAGGATCAGGGAAGGGTGAAAACAAATGAAGCATCTCCAAACCCAAGGTCAAACTTGCTTAGGTAGGACATAAACATTAAACGTCATGGATATGACAACAAGAATGGTAGTAGGGACAAGGGTAGAACTAGCTAACTCCTTCCCCCTACATGAAATGGTTTTTATACTATTAGCAGCCCAAAAGGAAGAGAGCCCTGAGGGTGTGATAACTTCCTTTTAAATATCCACTGAGTCATTCACTTTTCCTACTCCATTGCCAAAAGGGGGTACAAACTCACCATCTCCAATCACCAGCTTTTTACAGAGATATAGACCTATTTCATGGGATCAGTCAGTTAATAAGCATCTATGCCTACTGTGTGCCAGACACTTTACAGAGTGCTGGGGATACAGAGGACAGCACCTGGTCCTCAAGGAACTTACAATCCAATGGATGGTCTCTAGCAGTAAATTAAATTCTTATGTTTTCTGTGAGGACTTTTGGTTATGTGTTGGGGTCCCTGGAGAAGGCCATTTTTAGATTCATTTTCTTCAATCAAATTTAGCAAATTTTTATAAAGCACCTACTAAGTTGAAAGCACTTGATAAAACTCTGAATATACAAAAACAAGACTAAGACATCTCACATGTTCTTCATTTATGTCCAATTCTTCATGACCTCATGAACCATAGACCAATACTGTCCATGGGGATTTTCTTGGTAAAGATACTAGAATGGTTTGCCATATCCTTCTCCAGTGAATGAAGGGAAATGGAGGTAAAGTGACTTTACTAGGGTCAAACAGCTAGTGAGTATCTCAGGTCAAATTTCAACTCAGATCTGCCTGCCTTTAAGCTCAGTGCTCTATCCAATGAGCCACCTACTTGCCTCCAACATTTACATGTAAATAAATGCAAGGTACCCTGAGCAAGGAGGGATTGTACCAACAACTGAGGGGAAGAGGATGAGGTTAGGAAAGGCCCTACAAAGACATGGAACCAAAGGTGAACTTAGAAGGGAGAGGAAGATTCAGAGAGAAGGAGGTGATGAGGGAATGCCTTCCAGGTATAGAGAAGAGAGATGAAATGATCTAGATATAAACCAAGTACTTTTAGTAGCTTTGGGTCTCTGTTTCTGATTTACAGTCTGATCCCAGTTACTTCCATTATTATCTTTCCTGATCTACTAAAAATGCTATTTCTGGTTAACTGTTGCAAGATGTGGCAATCACTCTCGTGACTAAATATTTATTTGCCTACTAAGAGTCTTGAGTAGTGCCATGTTGCCGGTGGGTGCTCAGTAAATATTAATTGATGGCAGTGCATGCCTGAGTGGGAGTTGTGCACTTAGGATCAGCTGAACCTTCAGAAAGTGGCAGAGAAGATAGAGAGAGAACAAAAGAAGTGGGGAGAAAATGAGACAGGGTGAATATTTGGCTTGGATTAGGCCAGAAAACCATGAAAGGGTTAAAGAATGGTAAATGCTAAAGGGAAGAAAAAGTCAGAAAGAAGGTAGAGTGACTTCTACTGGCAAAAGGCCAGGTATTCTTCTCAAAAGTGGATCCCAATGAACACAGAAAAGGAGAGGGGGGAAATGGTACTTGGAGGAGGCCTGGAGAAAACCAAATATTGTTTTAATTGACACATTTCTATTATTATATACATATAAAGAGGATGAGTAATATGCCTTATCAGATGGGTTATTCGAACTGTCAGAACAAGAGGTAAAGTGTGAATACTTTCTGAGTGAAACTTCTGAGGCCTCAGAGCCACTAAAACTGCTTCTGGGGAACTAGGAATAGGCTTACCCCACAAAACAGCCCACGATGTGCTTGGAGGACAACAAAGAGATGATTTCAGGATACCTGATGAGGATATTTCTGGATGGAAGTTTTGGATTAGAAGAGAGGCACATAGTTGTGGAGTTGTTCAGTCATTTCTGATGCTTCCTGACCTCATGGATCACAGCTATCCATGGAATTTTCTTGTCAAGGATACTGGGGTGCTTTGTCATTTCCTTCTTCAGAGGATCCAATGGACCTCTTTTTGGGCTATTCAGAGGTTAAGAGACTCGCTCAGGGTCACTCCTTTAGGAAATGTCCTAGGTAAGATTTGAACTCAGGTCTTCCTGACTCCAGACCCAGTCCTCTATTCACTAAGACATCTAGCTACCTCTTAAGCTTACAGAGTGGAGAGGATCCATCATTTAAATCAACAGTATAGCAATGGGACCCATCATCCCTAAGCCAAGTCTCATATTATTTCCCCCAGGATAATCCATCTAAAGGGAGCTCACAGCTATGGTAGGTTGAAAATAATTTTGTTGAAAACTGAAGCCAGGGTGGTCTTCTTCCCCTCTACTTCCCCTTACCACTCACCATTCATACTGCTGCTAGAATATAGCCATAGATTTGGTCATGTCACACCTTTACTCTCAAATTTTCATCAGCAACTCCTTTGCTTGGCTCAGTAAAGTTGTGGTTCCAGGATTATTTCATTTGATTTTCCCTCTAAATGTTTGGTATTCCAGCCAAACCAGTATACCCAGTCCTCCACTGGAACATCACCTACATTCTCTCAGTCTCATGTCCCCAGTGCTTTAAAGATTGTCTCCTCTTCCCTCATTACTTCTTGAATTCCTATCCATCCTTTGAGCCTGACTCAAATTCTATCTCTTTTATGAAGTGTTCCATGATCCCCCTGCTCAGTAACAACTTTGAAAGAAAAAGGATTTAAGCACTAGAAGGGCCTAAAGGCTATTCTGTAAACTGTGTTAAGAATTGGAGATACAGATACAAGAAGATACAATATTTACCCCCCAGGAAGCTTATATTCTGTTTGGGAAAATATGACGTATAGGGCAATTGGTGGCTAGGAGGGAGTTTGGGTGTATCACTGGGATAGTGAGTAGAGTCATGGTGCAGTCAGTTGTCAAGTGCTTTCATGGTAGTGTTGATTTGATGACTATTTTCTGACCAGGTGGTATGGAAATGGGTGGGGGGAGGTCTGGGGGAATGAAAAAGGATGTACCTAAACAGTGGTAGGGAAGATGGTAATATGCCCTTTGGTGGATGGGATGTGAAGCATCATCCGGGGCTGATTATAATCATTATAATGGGTTGAGTGAGTTTGTAGTCCCGTACTCAGCTCCTACCACTCCTCCAGTTCATATGATTTTTTATCTCACTTCTCTATAATACACTTATAATTTAATATTCTATAGGATTTGTCTGTGATGAGGTTTTTCTGTAGACTATAAGTTTCATTAGGGTAGAGATTTTTGTCTTCTATAAACTTTACAATTCCTTTTGCCCACATAACCTGTGAATGGTAGATTGATCTGTACATAGTTGGCACTTAATGTTCTCTAAATGAATAACAACTCTAGGTCTCTGGCAGAGTCTAAGACCATTTTTAAGATATTAGATACTAGACTGGTAAATAAAACGAGTTTAGAATTAAGGAAAGAGGGAGGACAAAAGAGTTTGATACCTGGGTCAGCTTGTCTCATTGGGCAAAATAGCTTCAATCTCTTCCACTCTCAGTAGAGGAGGCAAAAATGGTCTGAAGACAATTTCTATGGTTCTAGTCCAAAATCTGCTGTTTCTACCAGCATCTATTTTATCCCTTGATATCCTCTCTTCCCTGTTTCTACCACCTGTATAGTCCTGGCAATATTCAGGCTTTGAAGATTGATTTTGGTTGATGCTTTAAAGAACAATCTCTTTTCTTTATATATTCTCACATTTTTAAAAAGAGGAGTATTCTTCAGGAAAGTATTCATGAGGAAATATAATGGAGCCAAGAGTGACATAAGTATCTTGTATCTGTTCAATAAAGATGATTCTTTAAAAGCCACATGCATACACACACAAAATATATTTGTGTGAATCAATCACCACTGGAGAAGAAAGAGACTAGAGGTGTTAGGAGATAAGGAGGGATATTTCTAAGTTATAGTAACAGTGGTTTTATCAGCAACTAGGCAGGAAGATAAGGCGACCCAATCCACTCCAATGCCTATTGGCCTTACTCTTTAGCTCTGAATCTCCCAGGAAAGAGGAAAAGGAGCTGCTGACATTTCTGCTTAAAAGAATCAACTAATCTTTATTTCCCTGACTATTCATTTGACCTTATTCCGTCATAGAACAGAAAAGAACCCCCCCAATATAAGTGGTCAGGGTGAAAGGGGCAAGGTGCAAAGCAAAGTGAATAAGGTTTTTCCTACTTGAAATTATAGGCAAGATCACAGACCTCCGATCATCACCAGGATGTTATTATTTGGTAGTGGTTATCTTATTTGTTCCTGATTCTCATTTGGGATTCTTGCCCTGCTGTAATAAGTCACAGTCTTCCCAGCTATCATTCCCGTATTGACAAGCAAATGTCATCCACATTTGATTGACGTCCATTGCTCCTGAATACAGAAGTACCATTTAGGAATCAATGCTGCTTATTTATTTAAAGCTGCTCTTGTGTGTCTTGTGTATTCTTGGTGGGATAACTTGCTTAATATCCACTCTGGGGACTTTTCCATTAATATTACAAATTCAGACTATTCTTTGACTTCACACTTAAAGTTGCCCATTCTTCTCCATCCCTTTCTCATTTTCTACTGCTCTCCCCCATCCCCTCAACACACGTGGGGAATCTCCTATGGAAAATACATATCTGTGTGTGTGTGTGTGTGTGTGTGTGTGTGTGAGTGTGTGTGTGTGTGTGTGAGTGTGTGTGTGTGTGTGTGTGAGAGAGAGAGAGAGAGAGAGAGAGAGAGAGAAAGAGATATTTCCTAGAGACCTGTGATACCCTGCTTTGACTGAAGACTTTTGAATGCAGTTTATTAAATAGTCGCTTCCTCAGACTGGAATTCTTTTAAGAAATGAAATCTCTGTGTGTGTGTGTGTGTGTGTGTGTGTGTGTAACAGTAGTCTGAGTCAAATGCATGTACATGTATGTTTACTCTTTCCAGAAGCAGTGTTGTTAAGCCTGATTTGGTCATGTTCCCAAAGCATGGGCAAAGATAAACCTGATCCATATGTGTAAAATGTTTGGCCTTTAGGGCAGGTATGAATTAGCCTCCAACTACACTCAATTACTTCCACTGCCAGTAAGTTTAATATGCTAACTTTCTTGCTAGAAGCAAAATTCCTTCATATTCAGAAGCCTGTCAGGAGAACAAGATGGCTTTCAAAAGAACTTTCACTTATGCTATTTCAAAATTCGAACGGGTTGTATTGATATTAAAAATGGCATTGCACATAACACTTGAAGGGCTAATGTGAGCCAGGCCTTGGTGAAATACTGTTGGTCCAGTCCCTCCACCTCCATTAATCAGATGCTGCTCGAGTTAGAGGAAAAGAAGGGCAAAGACTGGGATGACCCTTTAGTCCAGGTTCAGTGACTCGGGAAAGCTGCTGCGCACCTCCTTTGCTGCCCCTCTCCTCCCCCCCTCCCCAACCCCTCAGCCAAGTAATCGAGCTGTCATCACTTAGGTCCAGCAAGGGGATTGTTCGAGATTTCACTGTTCATCCTTTTGCAGAGAAAGAAAAAAAAAAGGGAAAAAAATCCCCACATTGTCAGAGTAATGCCAAACTCCCTATGAGTGGGATGAGTAGAGCAGATGCTGGAATGTGATGCCAAAGCGGCTCCCCTTCCTCTGTGCCTTGGGTGCCTATAAATTGCTCGGGCGCGTTTGTCAGCCTCCTCTTCTCCTGGCAGGTGGCATCGGAGCAGAATCCTGCTCTCAGTCTCTGTGTGTGTGCCCGGCCGAGAAGCGCTCCACTCCTAGCTCGTGCTCGCTCCTCGCTTCCACGTCTCAGCTTTCTTCTAGTGCCTCAAAGGGGATTGGGAGCAGGAGCCAAGGGGTCGCCGCCTCTGCCCGCGGCTCGAGAACTGCGTCTGCTGCTGCTTCTCCTTCCAGGCAATTGGCTTTGCACTCTCCAGGAGTTGCACGGCTGAGCTCGCGCTCCCAGCCCTGCGTGCGCCTATCTTGGAGTTGTGCTTGGGGGAAGGAGAGGGAGGGGGTACTGGCGAGAAGGATCTCCAGGAGAAGACAACGCGACAGAAGAGGGGGAAAGCAACTTCAGACGGAAAGTTGATTCGAACTGGCATAGTATGCAAAAAAGGGGAGAAGTCGATGACTAGAGGCAGCATAAAAGTGTGAGAAGCTTCAGTGGTACCCAGGAGGCGGGCGGTTCCTCTCTGCCCCGCTCGCCTTCTCTCTCTCTCGGCCGCTGCTGCAGCAGCGGCGGCGGCGGCAGCAGCAGAAGCTTCACTACAGAGGCGGCGGCGGCTGCAACAGCAGGAGAAGAAGCAGCAGGAACAGCCACAGGTGCGAAGGGGCTAAGGGGCGCAGAGGAGGAGAGAGGGCGCCCTCGTCCTCCTCCCCCTCCCCCTCAGCTCTCCTTCCCCTCCCCAGCCAGCTTGGGACTTTAACTCAAGTCACCTTTCTCCCGCCCTCTCGCCCTCCCTCCCTAGCGGTAGCCACAGCAGGGAGGAGGAAGAAGAAGAGGAGAAGAGCTGCCGGACGCTCGGCGGCCCAAGGGAGTTGGGGGTTCGTAGGGGTTAGTTTTCGGCTCTGAGGAGGTCCCCGCCCAACCTTCAAAATTTTGTCCAAAAGCAGACAAGAGGATCGCCCCGCGCTGAGCCGGTTGGTGGGCAGCAGGAGGCGCCTGATCGCCGCCGGGGCCCTGGGGGTGGTGATGGTCCTGCTGCTGGTCATCCTCATCCCGGTGCTGGTGAGCTCGGCGGGGACGTCGGCGCACTACGAGATGCTGGGCACCTGCCGCATGGTCTGCGACCCCTACGGGGGCACCAAAGCGCCCAGCACGGCAGCGACCCCCGACCGGGGCCTCATGCAGTCGCTGCCCACCTTCATTCAGGGCCCCAAAGGCGAAGCCGGCCGGCCAGGCAAAGCCGGCCCCCGAGGACCTCCCGGAGAGCCCGGGCCGCCGGGCCCCGTGGGGCCACCCGGAGAGAAGGGGGAGCCGGGCCGTCAGGGCCTGCCGGGTCCCCCCGGGGCTCCAGGGCTGAACGCGGCCGGAGCCATCAGCGCCGCCACCTACAGCACTGTGCCCAAGATCGCCTTCTACGCGGGCCTTAAGCGCCAGCATGAAGGCTACGAGGTCTTGAAGTTCGACGACGTAGTCACTAATCTGGGCAACCACTATGACCCGACCACGGGCAAGTTCACCTGCTCCATCCCAGGCATCTACTTCTTCACCTACCACGTCCTGATGCGCGGTGGGGATGGCACCAGCATGTGGGCTGATCTCTGCAAAAACAACCAGGTGAGGAAAGAAAGTGGGGTTGGACAGAAGTGGGACACTGAGGGAGAAGAGTGGAGGGTGAAGGTAGAGGAGATCTGGGAAATGAAACTGGAGGGGAATAATGGAAAAGGAAGTGGGGAAAGGGAGACATAACCAAGATTCGGGTGGGAGAGGGATGGATGGGACACTGGCTTACTGAAGATTTCTAGGATTGGGAAAAGGGTGGATACCCCCCACCCCCCGCCCCACGTCCGCTAGAGCTGCGGGTCAGTTTGGAGAGAGGGCGGTCCCAGACTGCTATGTGATAGCGGGAATCCTCCCACTCCCAACCTCTGAGCCCAGGAGAGGTCAGATCCAGGAGCGAGCGGGAGTGCGCGTGAGGGAGTTCCCTGAAGGTGAAAAAGTTGGGACCTGTGTCATCTGGAAGAGAAGGGACGAACAGAGAAAAGACCAACAGACAATCTAGCTCTCCAGGAACTTAAAGTGGGGTGGGGGTGGGGAGACAAGGTTCCAAGTAGATGCTCAGAGAAGGGGCGCGCAGGAGAGTGAGGGATGCCTGACCAGGTGCTTAAAGAGACCCGCGCTGCCTCCTAGGACAAAGGAAGGGAGAGGACTCTGAAGTGTGAAAAATTAGAACCACTACTTCGAGAAGTGGGAGGAGAAAGAACAAGACGGGGGATGTTTCCAGGATGTCCCAGTAGAAAGACCAGAATGCCCGTGGGGGACTCGTGTGGGTAACACGACACTCGCACCACACGGGCCTGCGCGGAGGCGCACGGAGTAGCACGATTTGCGCTAAATTGTTTTGCCGGGTCTCTACCCTGGACATCAAAGACGAAACTTCGTCCCCTCCTAGTCTTCTGCCCTGGCCCTGGGCGTCGAGGCCATTTGAGTGTAGGGCTTCCTCTCTTTCACGCGTGACTGCGTTAAGGGTGGGAGTAGAAGAGCCCAGGAAGACGTAGCGGCCTTCTCTACTCGGAGAAGTAGAAGAGCCTTCAGGGAATTGGGTTCGCACTTAACTCGGGAGAACCGTCCTGCACCTAGAGCCTTTCACTGTTACTCCAGCAGTGAGCTGCTGCAGAAACGGAAATCGGGCTCAGTTCTGTGTTTGGAGGCAGAACTGCTGTAATCCTCTTTTCAAAGATGCTCTAAGGAAAGCCTCTCTACTTCGCTTTTAAAATACGCGCCCGCCTCCCTCCCTCCCTCCGAACCAACTCACTCATTCACTGGCTTTGCAACACCTTGCTAGGCGGCTTGTTTTGAGAAGAGTCGGGATGTTAATTGGGTGGCAATTACCAGGGATCCTCTACTTCCCTCCCTAGGTTAACTGTTCTGGCAGGGGTTGGAAATCGCCGCTCACTCAAATACGGGAATTAGGGCTTCAGGTCACCTTTCCTCCTCTTTCCCCAACCACCAAAGGCCTTTCCTGGCTTAATTTCCAAATCAGTTCCATCAAAACAGAGGCCGGATGATAGATGCCCGAGAAGGGCCTGGATCTGAATCCCTTCCAAAAGGGAACAGCCTCAACAAAACCAGACATAGGTTCTCCACAAAAAGGACAAAGGCCTTTTTTTCTTTAAGGGGCCTTCAGGGCCCAAGGAACAGAAAAGAGGCAAACTGCCACCAGGAGGCACTGACAGGGATGTGTTATTACACTTATTATGAATGAAGATAATATTAAAATAAATAGAATTCTTCTCTGATTTTCTGAGAGTTATAGATCCATCGCTGAAGGCAATATGAATCACGTAAGAAACTAGTCCATTTAGGATGTCACGATACCCTGAAAGATATATTTACATTTATAGACAACCAATCCCTAGGCTTTTTTTTTTTTAAGCACTGCACTTACCTCCTTAATGGAGGTAAGTGATAGGCAGCATAAGTGAAGGAAAGGGGGAAACAGAGGGGAAGAACCATAAAACATTATTGCATTTTTAGTTTAAAATTTTTTGCTTCTCCAAATCCATTTAATCCATAGAACATAAGACTGACATGGATGTGCAAATTTCAGTTCTATGGACACAAATTAAGTTTTAAGAAAGTATACGCAAAGGATTACTCATTGATATAATAAGATTCCAATTTTATTACAAAATATTTAAAATCACTTTTTTAGAGACCTGGGCAGTAGGATAGAATGCAGAGGAATATTCCATTTCAAACAGTTGAAATTGTGATCTTTAACCTACTCAGCCTGTGTATGTTATAGTGATGCCATTAAAATATTATTTTTTTCTTCCAAAGGCTAATTACTTTGGTATTTTTAATTATTATATTGGTAGAATTTTACATGCAGAGATCTCTGGTTTATAAGTTCTACAGTGATCAGAAGGAGAAGGTAGCAGATAGTCAAGCTTTATGCATGTAGGTGTGTAAAATGTGTAATGCTTTAAATCATTTAGATAAGTTAATTCTGCAAGATGTATGCAACAGGTAATTCTAAAAAAAATTCATATGGCATTAAGCAGTAGATGTAGAGATAAGACTCTTCTGGCTCCAAAATAATGGATCCCCTTGTAAGGTCCAGGCTGCTGGCAGAACTTGTGATGAGAATCCCACAAAAAGAATTCTTCCTTCATCCCCCGCCCCTCCCCAATTATACAGCATTCTGATCATTCTTGGAACCATTTTCCATCTTCCCCTGCCTTTTTTTTTCTGGCTTAATTTGTGTCCATAGAAGTGAAACTTATACATCCCTGTCAGTGTTAGGTTTTATGGATTAAGGGGAGGCAAAAGAATTTTCAAACAAAAAATGCAATATGCTGTAGGATAGGGAAGAATGCTACTGTATCATAACCATGTGAGAGCCATTTCATTTATGCTGTGTTGAATGCAGGATCACAGATGGAAACATCAAAGGCCAGTAAATTAATCTGATATGCCACTTACCCTTTTGTTTATGGTTCCTCAGAAGTACTATGAAAATGAAATGATGAGGACTTCAGTAGCAATTAATTAAATTAGTAAATGTCTGCCATAAATATAGTCTCTAATGATAAACCTTTAATAATAATATAATGATACTAAAATTTTTTTCTGTCTTAGTTTAATAAACTTACCCCTAAGAGGGACATGGCTTTCCCCCCTCACCATGAAGGCTTAAATTTATTTTTATGCTTTGTCTCTTTTGTTGCTTATGATAGGGTAAAGCAAAAATTATTCAAAGTATAAATTAAAAAAATTAATCCCTGATATACTTGCAATAAGCAGGAATTAAATAGGAAACCTGCTTAGGAGAAAAAATATTATTCTATTGAAAGTGCCATTTCTGCTTTTAAAACCAAAATAAACTAGGCAGTGAAAGAAGAAAAAGACGAAAAAGACAATAATTTAATAATACAATTTTTTTCTTAGAATTTCCTTAAATATCTGATCTTATCTTTAAGCTAAATCCTCTAGTGGGCAGATAGTTATTGGTGTGGTTACTGCTGTATATTTGTTATCTTTTTATGGACCTGGGAAAATACTGGAAGATTAAAGCAAATTCTGAGGCAACATATAATACAGAAAAGATGGTGGAATACATTCAGGGATATACTAGTGATAGTGGGTTCAAGAAAGCATCACATTTCCAGAGAAAACATCCAAATCAGTGGACATTTAGGAATTCAAAATCATCTTCAGAGTGAATATATTACCCTTAATAGTCCAAGAGCTTAAAGAATTGCTGAAGTCACAGAGCTGGCTCCGAAGTGTTTGCAGTTTCCAGGTCCCATTATACCTTTACAATACGATGAGGTGGGCAGGCACATTAAATTATATCAAGTATACTAGAGAATGATAATTGTTTAATTTGGAAGGCCTTCTAGCAGAGTGTTTTAAAGTCTTAAGGGATTCTTCTCAGACATTAAAAAGAAATTGCACTGGCTTTCCCAAACAAAGAAAGGGAAAACTATAAGGGCTAAAATGCTGGAATGCCAGATCAAACTATTGTATTTATAGGGTTTTATGGGAATACACAACTGAATATACATTGCTTTATATCTTAAGGACTATCACCTATAAATCTTATCATTTTAATAGAGAGAATGATTCGTAAGCCCTGAAATATCCTTCTAAAGGAAGCCCTTAATATTTAAACCACTAAGCTGCAAAATAGACTTAAGGCTCAAATTCAAAATGTTATATAAATTCTATTTACAGCTATTAATTATATACTGGATTGCTAAACACATGAATGGAATTTTTTTCTATCTAATAGTGCAAAGAATTATTATGGGATTGATTTGTCACCACCCTTTGAAACCTAGTCTTTTTGGTTGTTGTTTTGTTTTGAATATTTATTCCATATAGCAATATCCTATGGAGAGGGGGTTTTCTTAGGACTTATGACTAGATGGAGCTAATAGCTCAAGGTGATTACATCCTTCTAGCTGGTAATTAATTCCCAGGAAATGTTCTGTGGTTCAATTATTATTATTTAATAGTCAAAGCAGATCATCTGACTCAGTTGGTGTATACATTCCAGTTAATATTCTCAAATATAATCACATGGTATATTGCCATCATCATCAAAATATAAGTGGAAGTTCCCATTGTGTTAAACTGTTCTACTGCCTATAATCTCTTCTTACCCTTTGGTATATGATACCTAGAAAGATTTCTCTCTGCCATCCCCCTTCCTTACTCAAATTACTTTTTGAGGTCAGGAATGTCAAAGAGGTTTCTCCTCTTTTAACATTTCAGCATCAATGTGGTATCATCCTACATGAAAATTAAAATGTTAAAATCTAGCAATTAAACTTTGAAGGAAAGGCAAGGAAATTCTTGACCTATGGATCATTTCCTGCCCCTCCTCCTCCTGTTTGCCAAATGATCAAAGTTCAGCATATTGCCTGCCAAGTCATCTATTATTGGTTAGTAGAGACTTGCCTAGGCATCCCATCACCTTAACTCGGGGCGGTGGGACTATTCTAGGATGTGGCAACTAGTCACAAAGAGGAAGATGTTTTACTCAAATAAATCACCTACAAATATGCTTGCTGAAGTACTTTACAAGGCAGAACCAAAACAGAGTTAAATGAATCTGAAGCCTAATCTGAGTTGTAGATGTGACAGAATGCTCATATCACTTGATGTGATGGGCAATTTGACTGTTTGCAAATGCCTATCAACTCCCTAATGAGATCACAGACCCAATTCATGAGCAGCTTACATGCTGAAAACCAAAAGGAAACGCCACGTTTCCAGCCATCAAATCCTAAAAGTACATTCAATTAGAGAATTCACATTCGAAGCAATGTAGAACTCCTAAACCACGGGAAATTAGTTCCTTTTGTATCTTTTCGGTTATGCTCAGCTTAATTAATTGATTTGAAGGGACATATCAGCATTGCCCGAGTAAAACGACAATGCTCTAAAAGATAAATATTATAAATATAGAAACAGAAACTCCAGATGAACTTAGTTTGACCAATCAAAGATGTTAAACAAGACTGGTTTGCAAAGAGTCGGGACTGGCAGGAACTTTTCTGATCTAGGTGGTGCAATAGAAAGCTGGCCTTGCATGAAGGAAGACCCAAGATCACATCCTGTCTCAGACACTTTAATAGCTAAATGACTCTCCTTAGGTCACAAAGTCTCACTTGAGTTTCAGTTTGACTGTAAAATAGGAATAATAATAGCACCTGCCTAGGGAGATAATATATGTCAAACACTTTGAAAATCTTAAAGTGCTTTATCCTCCTCCTCCTCCTCCTCCTCCTCCTCCTCATCATCATCATCTCAGGTTTTTGTAAACAGTAAGCCCATACTATAGATTTCCTTTTTTATGTTTGTAAGGCTCTAAGGACCTAACAGATCTATTGATTATCATTAGTTAAAAAAAACCATTAGGATCTTCTCAGTTCATTCAGAATATATTTATTTGCTATAAGGTTTGCTTAAAGACAGTATTTTTATTATTATTTTTAAAAATCCATGCAGGTCCTTGGGTCTTTTTTGACCATAAATTCTACAGAATTTTCTACTAAGTCAAAGCAACAAGCATTTCATTAAAAGCTAACTATGTGCCAAGCATTGTGCTAAGTTCCCAAAGTGAAGCTTCACTAAATGCAGGTGTAACGATTCTCAGATTCTTCTGGCCTCTTACCACGCTGTCTAGTTAGTGGGGATTTAAATTAAAGGGCAAGAAATGGTTTGTTTTTTCTTCAAGAAGAGATGTTGGATGGGTGACAGGAGTCAGCGCAGGAGGAGAGTTTTTCAGAGAAGGGGGAAAATTGTTTTTGCATTGTTTCAAGTAATAAATGTCACCCTGGTGATGATAACTACCAGTTAAAACTGACAGGGAAGCTGAATAGAGTCTCACCAAAATGCTGCCCTCAAGATCTGTGCAACAGGACTGAGATGGAATGGAAACCATAGTGTAATCATATCATTCTTTTTTCCAGTAACACCTAGCTATAGACCCAATAGCCCAATTTCCATGCCATGAAGGATCACATTAGGGAAAGTGTGGAGAAGTCCCCAGTTCTCACTGAAGTCTATGTCTCTGAGGATTAGAAGAAAGTGTCCTAAGTCTTGAACAATCATTTTAATTCCATGTCTGTTTTACATAGGTCCGTGCTAGCGCGATTGCTCAGGATGCGGATCAGAATTACGACTATGCCAGTAACAGTGTGGTTCTTCACTTGGAACCAGGAGATGAAGTCTACATAAAATTAGATGGAGGGAAAGCACATGGAGGAAACAACAACAAATATAGCACGTTTTCTGGATTTATTATTTACGCGGACTGATAATTCAGAAACTAAGCGTACTTCTTCTGAATCTGAGCACTGGATCCATAAAGGCTCATGCCTGTGAATCAAGAATCCCAGTGGATACCAACAGTGGGCACCTCAATAGTGTGTGTGTTGGGGGGAGGGGGGAAATCAAATGCTACCTGACTCACATCTGTACAACTCAGAAAAAACCCATATGTTAAAAAAATTAAAAAGCAAGATAACACAGATGTGTGATCCACTACCGCCGCCAAAGCAAATACTCCTTAATGTTAGTGTCCATGTGAATGAAGTCCTATAGAGATCACAACTTTTTATAGAAAAATCTACTACACTGAATTATTTCTTCAATATATATGATACTTTGGTGTATTATGATATTGCTGCTTTTATCCATATGTCAGCTTTGGTTCTTGTGAGTTTACCTGCTAATTATGATAGCTGGAGGCCACTTAGAGTGGGGTGAGGGATGATTTTACACTAAAAAGAAAGGTTTGAGGGAAAAATATTGTTTCTTTCCAAAGAGATTGTTTGCCTTGTACTTTTGTTACTTTTACACCTAAACCTAGGAATGATTCAGCTTTAAGCCTTAACCTGGAATGTTCTAGATTTTGTGGGAAGTAATTCTCAAACCTTGTATTATTGCCACATAGTTTCTTTGTGTTAATTTGGTTTCTTCCTCCCTCTAATGATGATTTTTAGAAACAGATATAGAATGTGACATTGAATCGTCCTGTATATGTGCTAAGAAACATGTATAAGTATCTACAGTGTTTAGATAGCTTCATAATTGTTCATTTTGTCAATATAGATATTGAGTCCGTATTTAAAAAAACACACAACCATTACACTTTCTTCAAAAGGCAAAAAGCATTCCTTCTTCAGTATAAATCCAGATTGCAGCCCTCTTCCCCATCCACACTCCTAATGCCGTGGGCTGGAACAAAAGATTTTTGATGCACAAAGGCTTAATTTGAGTCATTGCATGAATTACCAAGGGGCCAGTTTGTAATGCCTTCAAACCCTTACTACAAGTTTGTAGCCTGAGGTTGTTTCAAAATTAACAGAAAGACATATTATCACTACAACAAGATGTATATATTTTATATACAATATATATTATATATAATATGTACATTATATATAATGTATATAGAGATTCTATGTGGCTTAGGCACAGTGGATATAGAGCTTAGAGAAATACATTTTTAAAAAATATATTCTCTATGGTATTTGAATTATTTTGACTGACAACAATATCTGGAGTAGCAAAATAACAGATTTAGTGAAAATGGCTCCTGTTAAGAATTTTTAAAAGCATATTATTTTGCCTAGGTCGAAGATGGCCTGGGGCATGTTTTCCCTCTTATTGGACCACTCCTGTCTTATTCAAACCAAGAGTTTCTCCTTCAGTCTGTGGTAGACTATTAACATTAGGCTTGCAGTAACAAAGTGGCTCCTCCTTCAATGCTGATATATTACATGTATCGGAGCTATCAATTTGTCCTTGTTTCAGAGGTGGCCTGAAACTGACACTAATGTGGATTTTGAGAGCAGAAAGTGGCCCAAATCCAGCCTCTCTGGTTAACACATACTGCCAAAAGCCATCTCTTTAATCTACTGAGTGAAAGATACAGACTATGGGTTGTCATACACTGAACTGTCAAACAACTTCCCCCATAATGATGAAAAATCTATTCCTTGCTATTTGCCTTTGAAGATTCTTTGACAAATAGCTTTCAGAACCAGAAATTTAAAAATATTTAGCTTGCTGAAGGAATTCTACGAGTCCTTTTCTACTTTTTTTTTTTAAGAAATTAGTTTGTCCCTTTGGCTTGTCCCTTTTGGGATGGTTCCATTCCAAGCCTGTGGGTCATCACCATGCTCGTTTTCAATGAACTTCTAATGTGGCCTAGCTAAGATCTCAAAAAAAGCAGTATGCTGTTAGTCGATATATTTATTTATAGTTACTGTTTTCCCCAGCAACATGCTCCAGTCTGCCTAAATACTATGATTCATTGGATAGAAAGCATGAAGATAATAATTGATAGAATGATTGATCCTGACTGGCCTTCCTAATTCTAAGCTATTTCATCAAGAGATTAAAATGGACTTGTCTTCTACTTAAGGGTCTTTCACAGTTGTGGATACGTATATTTACTACAGAGTAAATTGGAAGCAAGGTTTGGGGAAGCTTTGTGTGTTTCAACTAGAAGAGTAAGTATTTAAAGCAAAAGATTTATTTTTAGGAATGGAGCCCACCAAGGGGTTAAAAAAAGACTTTATTCCACAGGAAAAAAAATACAGAGCTGGGTACCAAGCTCTCAAAATCAAGACTGTCATTTCTAATAGATATGACCTTTTCTTCAGATAAATAAGCATTGCTTACCCCTGCTTAGGTCCAGAGAAAAATACTCAAATAAAAGGTACACAAAAGAAATGGGAAAACATATAAGGCAAACATTTCTTCTTATTTTTTTGCATCATATCTTACAAACCAATTAAATTGTGGCCTTTGTTATACATGTAACTATGATGATTCATTAAACTATATTATGTAATATATTTCAACTTTATTATTGCATTTTTATAATTCAGAGCGAGTGTCTATGTGGTTCATGCTTGCACATTTCCAAAAGCATGAGAACAAAATCAAGAACAAAAGAGTAGCGAGGAGAGGGGACCAATTTTATTGTTTGTATATGTGGAAGAGAGAGAGAACACACATTGGATATTTAATTTAAAATATTTTTCAGCATTTGTGAATTGGTAGTTATGTGACAGTATCTTTTGAAGAAAAAACTTCAAATCTCAAGTTGAGTTGCTACAGAAGCTACTTTATAGTGCCATATTATTCATTAAGCATTAATTAAAGAACAGCAGGATAATTAGTAGGATCATCAATATTACAAGAAACCTCAAATTGCTCCAGAGGGGGGTAATTTAACTGGAAACAGTTTAAATTTTCTCAAGTAGTGCAGCTGATGAATCTTCAAAAGAGTCCAATTATTCTGTAGGTATAGGATTAAAATCATTGTGTGGGAACAGGTATTTCTCTATTTTTTTTTTAATTTAAAGGGAAACCAATATTAGAGGCTACCCGATTCAGAGATAAGGCGAATTTCTCATTATTCTAATAGAAAGAAAGATTATTAGCCCTGTGGGGTTCTGGCTGACTTCTCTCAGATTTACCCCAGCCACCCTGCTCCCCACAATGATTGGTTTTAAAGTTACCAGGGCTTTCAAATCATTGGGTTTTCTCTGTAAGTTTCATCAGAGAGATTCATCATTGATTTTATTATTTGAAAGTTAGCCATTGTTTAGGGTTCTCTACTAGTATCTTCCCAATTGCATTCTTAGATATGCCTCTAATTAACATCTTAGGAACTATATTGTTGAGGATATGGGAATAGCCATGACCTCCGTATTTCATCAACCGATGTTTAGTATGTATGTCATGAGCAATCAGAAGTCGGTCTTCATAGCCTTCATTCGCCAGTAGCCGTATCCTGCAAAAACGTTAACATATTACTTGGCATTTGTCTAGCATTCGATATTTTCTGGGTGCTTTATAACTATTTTTATTCATGAATCTTAATTTGCTTACAGTAAAGGATAGTGTCTACTGCTGTTGCTCTTGTAAGAGACCCTTAATAAGTCTTTTTCGGTGAGGATGATATTGCTGAAATCTGGTAGAGACATCTGGATTCCGAGCACATAAATGGATCATTCTTGCCTCAGCTATTTATGGCATAATGTACCAAAACCTGCCTGAGGGCTTGCCTCTGATAGGTGATGCTGTCTTGAGTGACCACTTCAGCATTCCACCAGTGATATTTTGATCTGGCTTTACATTCAGGTCACCTCTCTCCAAGGTCTGCTCCTTCCCAAATTTCAGTGATCTCTCTGTTCCCTCTATCTTTCTCCTGCATTTAAAATCAATGTATATTAAGAAGTGGGGCGAACCAGACTGTTCATGCTTTACATAAAGAAAGAAGAGGAATATTTATTAAAGCAAAAACTGGGTGGCATTATGAGAAGACTTTAGAGTAAACAGGACAGGCAAGTTAGTAGCTTTAAAAATGGAGGGCAAATCTATCTTTCCCTAGTGTGCTCAGGGAGTCTGAGTATTGAACACTCTTTGAAGTCGATGAGAATTCTGATTTAGTGGTGCTCTTTGGGGGTAGGGCTAAATTGGTCCAGAAAAATTTATGATAGCTTCCCTCTGCCTCAACAAAATTTCTGAAATAATTAATAGGTTCTTTAATATTTTATAGATGGATGAATGAACAATAGCTTTCCAGCTATATAGCTCTAAAAAGGATCTGAGAGATTCTATCCACTCTGCTTAGTAGGATTGTCACTTTTTGAATGGGTTGACCTCAGGCAACTGCCAAGTGGCTGTGTCTGCAGGTTGGACAATCCTTGCCCTAGCCAAAGGGAGTGTATTTGATGCCATTAGACTTCAGTTTGGAAACAATGCATGTCTGATGGGCTACTTTGTGTTGCTGTATGAATGCCTACATAGCAGAAGTGAACAAAAGCAACTTTATTTTAGGGTTAAGTTTTCAAATGATCTCCTGATGCCCTTAGCTCTGGTTGGAAGATTAGTTGGCATTCTAGCACATTAATCACATTTAATAACCTCTTTAGTGCAAAATAAGGGATGGGGCACCAGGACCAGCAATTCAAAAAGATATGATCTGTGAGCTCTGGCAATGTAGTTAAAAGTAAAAAAAAATTGCATTTGTAGAGAAAAGTCTTCATTTGCAGGGCCACCAAATGTCCAGGCAAATTCCAGATAGTCTGAGGAAACCTGGAAGCCATGCACAAGCAAGTGATTAACAATGTACATATCCATGGATTTTATCATAGGGCTATAACTCTATAGCTAGATGAGACCTCAGAGATCATCTAGTTCAACTCCCTCTTTTACAGATGGGAAACTGACATTCACGGAGGTTAAGTGACTAGTCCTAGGTCACAAAGGTAGTAAGTGATGGACCTGGGATTTGAACCCAGGTCCTGTTGCTCTGAGTTCAGCTTCCTTCCCTTTGCAAAATGTAGCCAAATTTTACTTATCTCATATGTGTCCTAGTTAACCTGTTGAAACCCTTTTCCTTTTCCAAGGACCAACAACTTGGTCCTCTGGAAGTTCTGGGGAGAATAGCTTTTAAAGAGATTTGTCTGTCTGAAAAATGTATAATGTTTTATGAAAAAGGAGAATTTGGCTGTCTTTTTCTCTGTCTCCATTCCTATCTCTTTATGTGTCTCTGTCTCTCTCTGCATCTATGTTCACATATACACAATCCACATCAGGGGAAGATATTCCCATGCCAAAATAAATCACACATTTTCCCCTTATTGACATATTGGCATACATAACTAAAGCTCTATTCAGAGGCTGTCAAGAAGTACAATTAAATGAAAAATAAACAACTGGGATTATGAGGTCCTATTATTTTTGTCTCAGGTTTTTTTGGGTGGATACCTCATACTTTTGCCATGTCTTTTCTGTTATCTGTGGAAATGGGGGAAATAATACCCATTTACTGTACACGGCTGTTATAAGGCTAGTTAATGATGGCAAAGTGACTTGGGTCATTCCTTGAAAGTACAGAAAAGCCACAGAAATAGCAAAATTGTGAAGTAAAAGAGAATATGGAAATATCTCATGTAAGGTGTGGTATTTTTCTAAATAGATGCAGGGCTCAATTTGTACTGTCCGATTTATTAAGTGAAGATTCTAGAGACTCATAATCTCATGTGCTACTTCCATAGGAAAGATACTAATGCATCTTTCTTAGAACAACCCATTTCCAACTGAAAACAGCAGCTTGGTCTTTAGTCTCATGAAGCAGAAGAGCTTCCTATACTTTAGGCCATTTTGTGGAATGAACAGGTCTGGCAGAGATGCCACCCGGAGGAAGGAACTACTGTAGATGAGACTAAAAAAAATTACAGTAATTATAGAGAGACAAATTAGTTACTAATTTGCAAACAAATATTAGAGAGAGACTCCAAGTGTGAAAAGCCAGTGATATAATAAGATCTGAGAAATGGAGCATAAGATTGAAAACAGGTGTTAGGCACACCACATTTCTGGGGATGAAAACCAGAGCCCAAGGCTACTGATGCCCAGGCTTTAAAATTAGTTTGGACTAGACTATTAACTGTGGATTAGTGATGGAAATCAGGAACCTAAGGGACTGAAAATGCTGAGATTAAAGGGAGTTATATAATGGACACAGACTAACGTGCCAAAATAAGTCATTCTAATGATTTAACCAAAAGCTCCAATTGGATAGGGCAGCCCAAAGCAAGGCTTCGATTTTAGGTAACTATAAGGGGGAAAAAGATGAATTCCTTAAAAGATGTGGTGATGATTTTTGTTGTATCCAAGTTACATTCAGAATAAATTCCCTTAACTTCTCGACATCAAACATTTTTTTTTACCATGTTTAATGTCTGAAACCCACTGGCTTAGAGAAGAAATCATGGGGGAATTTTGGCTCATCTCCTAATAACGCCAGATGGATTCCCTCTAGAAATCACTTTGTGACCATACTTGAAGCTTTGAGGGTGCTTGCTTCAAGGTGCGAGGATGAAGAGAATACCCACAGCTACCAACAGGCTTTGGGAAAAGGGAAGCTACTGGTCAAGAAATTAATCAGCTTGAAAGTCTGTGTCCAGGTCAACTTATGTGTCCCTCACAATATTGACATCTTAGACTACTTATATTGTGGACTAAGGTCTTCAAAGCTTTAGAATATTTGAAGGGAACACTTAAAGAAAAAGAATGTTCATCTTTGTCTACAATGCATTTGGGAAATGACTGAGTCAGCCAATCCATTGCCTGATAGATTTGATTGATTTGAAGAATCATCAACTGAAAACCAAGCAGCAGATATAACCATACACAATTAAATGAAACAATTTGATATTTGATGCTCTTCATTTTACTAGTCAAGGTAAACAAACTATTTTCCTTGGAAGACAAAACCTAATTCTTGCTATAGCATTAGGATAGGTCTAGACTCATTAGTTCATAATTATAAAATACAAATTGAATGCACTGTGAGAAAATTTAAGCTTAAAACAGTTTGTTGTCTGATTCCAATAGAAAGATCCATGTTCTCAGTTAACAAAATCAGTCCAGGTGTGGTCCCCATATGTTCCAATGCAATGGAATTTTCCTGCCCTATAGGAAAATAAAATTTATGATTCTTCCAGATCTGATAAATCCATTTGGAACAAGGGCAAATTTGAGTGGGCAGCCTCATGGAAGTGATCTTTTTTTCCATGGAAAGCAGTGAGAAAGAAGATTCAGAATCAGAGGAACTGTGTTCAAATCCTGGCTGTCATTCACTACCTGTGTAACTTTTGTCAAGTCACAACTCTCTGAACCTTAGTTCCCTCATTATAAAATAATATATATTAACTAAATGACCTCTAAGTCTCTGATTTCATGATATTCTACTTCCCAGCCAACACACACACATACTTTATAGCCATATCTCCTTTTTTTAATCTCTGAATTTAAGGCAGAAATATAAAAAGACTTTGGTCCAGGACCCACCCACTCTCTTTTCCTTTTCAAACTGAGAGTGTTAGCAAGAACTAGGTCTCTGTTCACCCCTGTGCTAGTCTTGAATACATGTAAGTAATTTCTTTTCAGTTCAGACTGGGGAATGTATGAGTTTTCAGGGTCATTCTTCTATTAAGAAACTAGGTATGATCCTCAACTATTTATTGTTGCTAACCTTCCCATATCCAACATATTGTCAAATCACCTCCATTCTACCTTTGCAACATCTTTTTTCTATGCCTTCTTCATTTTATTTTAATGCTGCCGCCACTGTGATGCAAGCTCTCATCACCTCACCCCATCCCCTACCATCCAAGAAACCCCAATGGCCCCATATTACCTCCGGCATCAAATTAAAAAGCATCTCTTTGGCTCCTTCATAACCTGGCCACTTCCTATCTTTCTACACTGTACTTTTTTTTAACCCCTTGCCTTCTGTCTTAGAATGGATACTAATTACCAGTTCCAAAGCAGAAGGGCAGTAAGGGCAGGCAATTGGGGTTAAGTGACTTGCTCAGGATCACATAGCTAGCTAGAAAGTCTCTGAGGCCACCTTTGATCCTGTCTCCAACTCTGGCTCTCCATCCACTGAGCAACCTAGCTGCCTCTGACTCTATTCTCTTTGCTGTTCCTCATACAAGACATTTCATTTCTAGACTGAATTCATTTTCATGGGCCGTTATCCATGCCTTGAATGTTCTTCCTCCTTATTTTCATGTTTCAGTTTCCTTGGCTTCTTTCAAATCTCATTTTCAAATCTCATTTTCTTCAAGAAGCCTTTTCCAAAACCTTTTAATGCTAATACCTTCCTTCTGAGATTATCTTTAACTGATCCTGTATCTATTTTATTTGCACATAGTTCTTGAGCATTGTTTCTTCCCTTAGACAAGTGATGGTGAACCTTCTAGAGATGGAGTGCCATGTCCCTCCCCTCCTAGTGCTAGGAGCATCCTGCCCCCTCCCCCTTACCTCAGACAGAGGAGGGAAGAAGCACTTTCATTGGGCTGCTGGGTAGAGGGGTAGATGATGTAAAAAAATGTCTCCAGACACATTGAAGGGGGGAAGGGAGCAGCTTTGCCCAAGTCCCTCTGCCTTTCTAGTAACAAACTCTGGGTTGGGAGAGGATGCCCGTGTGCCCACAGAGAGTACTCCATGTGCCATCTTTGACACCCATGCCATAGGTTCAACATTGCTGCCTTAGACTACAAGCTCCTTCAGAATAAGGGCTCTTTTTTGTCTTTAAATCTTGAGTTTTTTGTACTATAACATGCCTACCTCTCACACAAAACAGATGCTTAAAAAATACTTGTTGATTTGGCTTGACCTGACTTGCCTTTACTTTTTTTTTTGGCAAATTTTTGGAGGAAGGATTTTGTATTCTTTTCTAAATTGTATCTCATCTTAAGGAATGCTTTTAATAAAGCATTAAAGCTTACCTCATGGTGAGATACTGAATCTATCCCAGGAAAAAAAGATAAGCTAGTCTAGTTCAATCTTAGTGGTAAAGATTAGAAGTGCCAGGTGGATGAACTAAGTAAGATAAGAAGATCCATTTTGATGCCCTTTTTCACTGTGGTCATGGGAAATTCTCCCTTATAAATCAACCAATATTTATTGGGTACCAACTCTATCCTAAGTGCTAGGGATACAAGATCAAAGAATGAAGTTATCTCAGCTTGCAAGAAGCTTGCATTATATCAGGAGAGATAATATGTGCCCACATGTGTGCACACACACATATACATATATATGTATATACACATATATGTATATACACACACATGCAAAATAAACATAAGTAAATAAATACATAAATAAAAAGTAGCTTGGGAGAGAGGTCCCTAGCATTTGTGGAGATAAGGAAAGGCTTTCTTTAGAAGGTGTCAGTTTTGATGTCTTAAAGGAAGAGAGGGATTCCATGAAGTAGAAGAAAGGAAGGAGTGCATTCCTTGTACAGGGGACAGCGACAGAGAAAAGATGGAATGTTGTGTGGGAGGAAGAGAGAATATCAGTTTTGCTGAACCATAGAGTGGAGAATGGATAGTAATGCACAATAAGAATGGATATATAAGTTGTGTCCAGGTGAAAGGTTTTAAGAGCAATTCGGAGTTGTTTATGTTTTGGTCTAGAAGCAATAAAGAGCCACTGGAGTTTTGTGAATTGAGCAGTCATGTGGACAGATCAACACTTAATGAAAATCACTGACAGCTGGGTGGAGGATAGATTTGGAAGAGGAAGAATACTGAGGACAAGGAAAGTAATCAGGAGGCAACTGAAGTTGTTTGGGTGAGAGGTGGTAAGTATCTGAATTAAGTAATAGCTGTGTGAGCAAAGAGAAGGGTCAGATACAAGAGATGACAATGGTAAAAACTGTAATATTTGGCAACTGACTGGATAGCAAGGACTCAAGGATAATAGGAAGGTCACAAACATGGGAGATTAGGAAAAAAAGGTGGTATCTTAGAAATAAATTGAAACATTTGGAAAGATGGATTTTCTAAGGAGTTACTTATTTCCAATGATTGTAAAAGCCATTATTTTAAGAAATCATTTTTTGGGAAGAGAGTCCAAATGTAATTTTATCAATATGGGGAACTCTCAGTGTGAAACTCCCATACATCAATTCTTTTTTTTTTTAAATATATTTTATTTGATCATTTCCAAGCATTATTCGTTAAAGACATAGATCATTTTCTTTTCCTCCCCCCCCCACCCCCCATAGCCGACGCGTAAGTCCACTGGGCATTAGATGTTTTCTTGATTTGAACCCATTGCTTTGTTGATAGTATTTGCATTAGAGTGTTCATTTAGAGTCTATCCTCTGTCATGTCCCCTCAACCTCTGTATTCAGGCAGTTGCTTTTTCTCGGTGTTTCCACTCCCATAGTTTATCCTTTGCTTATGAATGGTGTTTTTTTCTCCTGGGTCCCTGCAAGTTGTTCAGGGACATTACCCCACCACCAATGGAGAAGTCCATTACGTTCGATGATACCACAGTGTGTTTGTCTCTGTGTACAATGTTCTCCTGGTTCTGCTCCTCTCGCTCTGCATCACTTCCTGGAGGTTGTTCCAGTCTCCATGGAACTTCTCCACTTTATTATTCCTTTTAGCACAATAGTACTCCATCACCAACATATACCACAGTTTGTTCAGCCATTCCCCAATTGATGGGCATCCCCTCGTTTTCCAGTTTTGGGCCACCACAAAGAGCGCGGCTATGAATATTTTTGTACAAGTCTTTTTGTCCATTATCTCTTTGGGGTACAGACCCAGCAGTGCTATGGCTGGGTCAAAGGGTAGATATTCTTTTGTCGCCCTTTGGGCATAGTTCCAAATTGCCCTCCAGAATGGTTGGATCAGTTCACAACTCCACCAGCAATGAATTAATGTCCCTACTTTGCCACATCCCCTCCAGCATTCATTACTTTCCTTTGCTGTTATGTTAGCCAATCTGCTAGGTGTGAGGTGATACCTCAGAGTTGTTTTGATTTGCATCTCTCTGATTATAAGAGAATACATCAATTCTAATAAGTAACTCTTCTATAACTTTTGAACTTAGTGTGTTGACTGGGGGCAATGAGAGATTAAGTAATTTACCCCGATTACCCACATGATATAGAGAAGAGGCTGGATTTGAACAAGTCTTTCTGACTGCAATTCACTCATAAAACACTAGAAAAATTGTTCTTCTCTATAAGTGTTTCAGTTTACCTATTGTCTAACGGATTTGGAGGCCATAACGAGATGTTTTGAATAACTAAAACAGTTTAGTAAGTGAGATAATAGTAAACAATTATATTTTATTTACCTTTTTATTCTCTTGTTGTCATCAGGCATGTCAATATCTGGCTCCAGTTGGTAGTGGAGGAGGACTGTACCAAAGAGGTCATATTCTAAGTAACATCCAAGTCTGGCAAATTCTAATAGCTCCTTTTTATCAAATATTGTCCTGAAAGCAATGAGGTATATATTATCATTATCAATCATTTTTTTCATATATAAGAAGCTGGACTAAATAGTCTTTAACTACTACTAACCATGTCATTTCCACCATTCAATGAACACCAGTGGTTTCCTGTCATCTCTAGGATTAAATACAAAATCCTACTTGGCAATCAAAGACATTCATAGCATGACCCCTTATAGCTTCTCAGTTTTCTTATACTTTAACTCACCCTCACTTTCTCTCGGATTCACTGATACCAACTACCTTATCATTCCTCTCACAAGACACTCTAACTCCTGGTTCCTTGTATTTTCATTGACTTTATCCCACACCTGGAGTTCTCTTTTCATATCTGCCTCCTGGTTTCACCAGATTCCTTCAAATCCTGGCTAAAATCTCACCCTCTATAGAAAGTCTTTCCAAATTCCCCTTCCCTTTGGGAGAGTCCTTCCCTCTCTTGATTTTCTCCTGTTTGTCCTAGATGTAGCTTATTTACACATAGTTATTTTCAGATCATCTTCCCTATTAGATTGTGAGCTCCCTGTGAGCAGACACTATCTTTGTATCCTCAGTGTGTTACACAGTGCCTGGAACATAGTACTTAATAAATGCTGTAGCCTGAACATTTTTAGTGGTCATAGTTGCTTGTAGATCAAAGGGATCTTAAAGTATGAATAATTAATATTTTACTATGTTTCCAGAGGTAAATATGTATTAATAGCTGTATTTTGTAAAATTAAAGTTAATAGTTAATAACTTCTAGATTTATTCATATAGTAAAGGTTAAGTGATGGCAAAGAAGAAATAATTCTTTTCTCCAAGATAATGGTAGTTGTAGGGAAGGAGAATTTAGCTGAATAAAGAATTGAGTAGAATGGGGAGAGATTGAAGTATTTAACATATGTTGCAAATGGCAGCCTGAAGAGCATTTGGCAATATATTGGATACTTAAGGGTATGAAAGAATGAAGAGTTGAACATGAAATCAAGGCTGTGAGCTTGAGTGACTGAGATGTTCATGCCCTCATCAATTACAAGATTTCACATAATGATTTCAGCTTGGGACATGTTAAGTTTAAGATATCGATAGGATACTCATTTCTCAGTGTCCAGTAGGTAGTTGGAGATGTGAGTGTGGAAGTTAGGACAGAGGGTAAGGCTGGATAAGTAAATTTTAGAATCAGGAACAAAGATATGATAATAGAATACATGGGAGCTGATGAAATCACTAAATGAAACAATATAAATGGAGAAGGTCCAAAACCAAGCCTTTGGAGACACCCACCACTAGTAGATTTGACCTAAATGAAGATAGCTAAATAGCCTGTAATTTGTGAATCAGAGCTATAGAAGGAATGACCATAGGGGGAAAAAGGCTTATTGGTAAATATAATAAGAACTCATACCTACAAATTTTCTGTTTTCTCTATCAAAGTGGAAAATATAGGAAACTACATGTTCATTATAATGCTCAAAATACTTTAAAAAGTCTTGTTCTCAGTTTCCACAAGTCTTTTCATACTTTTAATATCTTTTGATATTTTATTCTTTGAATAATGTCACATACAATCTGGAATGCATTTTCCCCTTGCCTATACCTTTTAGAATCCTTAGTTTCCTTCACTTTTCAGCTCCAATGCCAATGTATTTTTTTATCCTACCGAATGAGTTCACTCTCCTTATTAAAAATGACATGCATTTATTTGCCAATTTAAATGTTGTATCATTTGGTAGAATATAATATTCTTGATGGCAGGGACAGATTTGGTTTTTAATTTTAATTTTTAAATTTAATTTGGTTTTTAATTATTATCAGAATCTAGCAGAGTACCTTATACATAAAAATGTACTTAATTGTTTGTTGAACAAAAAGAGAATGATTATAGGCAAAACCCATGAATTAAGAAGAGGAAATACTTCAGATTTAAAAGATAATAGAGAAGGAAAATTTTTGATTGAGCAAAATACACATTTAAAATTTTACTTTTGAATGTTAAAGGTCTAAATTTGCCTAAAGAATGAAAAAATGGAAGACTATTAGAAAATGTAGGCCAACAATTAGTTGTATATAAGATACATATTTAAAACATAAACACATATGTATACACATATTTGTACTCATATATAAGCATACATATACATGAAATTAGGGGAATAAAATTTATTGTGTTATAGGAGAAAAATGAAGTACAATCAATTCCAGATAAGTATACAGTAAAATACATGAAAAATAGCCACTAACAAGGGAAATTATGTTAATTGTGTTTAAAGTAATCATATATTAGTGAAATATAATGCAAATATATAAGTGATCTGTGATATTACCATTGTTGGGAATTCTTAATGTAGGAACTCTCCCAATGTAGTCTTTTGCCACTGAGTATATAATAAAACCCACTCTAACAACTCTTTCTCTTGCCGATCTGAGGAGTACCTGTGAACCTTCCTTTCACTTATATTAATTTTTTTCTTCAGTTTTGTTTGTAACAAGAATGCCAGGGATGATATATTTCAGCTCCTCCAGCAACATTCCCATCCATTGACCACTGGAAAAGGATCTCAAATTTAGGGTACCATTAGTGAAATTGAAGTTTGCTGATATTCTAAAAACCTCTTTGAAATCTCTTCTTTTTTTCTTGTCATTTTTGCAGAAGTAGCAGAAAGAGCTGTCTAGAATTGAGTTTCTTTAAATGTTTTCTTTGTTGCATGGCTCAAAAACACCCACCAGAGCCCTTTCCAAATTATCTAGTTTGCCTGTCTTAACATCTAGTTTACTATCTATTTGCTGATGTGCCTCTCTGTAAGTACTTAGATTTGTCCTTAGAAAAAAACTCAGTCAACAAACTAAGGTACATTAACCCAAAACTTTTCAGCATGGTAGATACAGTTACAGTTTGCACTAAATGGAACTTAAAGGGCCTAAGGTCATTGATGCACCATGGTGAGGCACTGGAATAGATCTCAAAACTTATTCATTATAACCAAGATAAATGTATGGAAAGGATAATTATTCAATTAAACACCAGGAAAACAAATGGAATAATTATTTTAGCAATAAAATCACACAAAAAGATGTAGAAAAGACTAGACATAATTTCATTCATTTTCATGAAAAATATTAATACTTATAGGAATGAAAGGATCTTTCTTTAACATGATCAATAATGATATTTATCTAGAACCATTATCTTTAAAACTACAAGCTAGCATTATTTGCAACGAAATATATTGATACCTGTTTGAATAAGATCATAGGTGAAGCAACGATGATCTCTATCTCCCCAATTACTTGAGATGGCATAGTAATGTTAGCCATATCAATATGGAAAAAATTGAGCAAATGCATACCTTCTGTCTTAAAATCAATACTGTATATTGGTTCTAAGGCAGAGGAGTGGTAAGGGTTAGGCAATGGGGGGTAAGTGACTTGCCTGAGAAGAGATTGGATCTCAGGACCCCTGGTCTCTAGGCTTGGCTCTCAATCCACTGAGCCACCTCTTTTTCTCTATCCAAATGCATTTTGATAAAGAAGGGAAAGAATTATAGCCACGTGCAGACAATATACTTAGAACACTCTACCCCATGAAATCAATAAAAAATATAATTGAGCCAATTTACCACAGCTTCATATAAACTAAATGCACAAAAGCATCACCTTTCCTTGATATTACCTACAAAAATCCAGGAAGAAAAGATAGAAAATTCTAATTCAAATGGATAATATGTCTTGGAATTAGCCTCTAATACACACCCACACACACACACACAGAGGATTTAAAGGTAGGCACCATGGCATAATGGAATTATAACACTTGCATTTGGAATCAGAGGATGTGTCTTCAATTCCTGACCCAAGCTTTTGGGTAGGTAACTTCACCTTTCTACCCTAAATGTCTTTATCTATCTATCTATCTATCTATCTATCTATCTATCTATCTATCTATCTATCTATCCCCCTTTTCCCTCCCAGTTTTCTTCCTCTTTATAAGCACTTCACTGAGAAAGAAAGAAAAACAAAACTCTTATTACAAACATGTATAATCAAGGACAACAAACTCCCACACTAGCCATGTCCAGAAATAAATACATCTCAATCTGATCACTGAGTCCATTGCTTCTCTATTAGGAAGTGAGCAGCATGTTTTATCATTTAAGTCCTCTGGGATTTTAGTTGGTCATTTTCTTGAACAGAATTCCTGCCTTTCAAAGCTTTTACCTTTATGCTATTGTTATTATATAAATTGTTCTCCTGGTTTGCTTACTTTATTATGAATAAGTCCATACAAATTGACCCAGGTATTTCTGAAAATATTCCCTACATTATTTCTTATAGTACAATAGTATTCAATTGTTCTTATACCAAAACTTCTACAGCTCTTCCCTAATTGATGGATAATTCCTCAGTTTCCAATTCTCTTCCACCACAAAAAAATAAGTGCTGCAATGAATCTCTTTTGTACATATGGGCTTTTCCTTTAAAATTTTTTATTTGGGATATAGACTTATTAACATTATTGCTACATTAATATATATACAGTTTAATAGTTTTGGGGGCATAGTTTCAAATTGCTTTCCAGAATGATTGAACCAGTTCACAGTTACACCAATGTGCCTATTTTCCCACAGTTTCTCCATTATTTGTCTCTTTTCATTTTCAGTCATGTTTGATAACCTGATGAGTATGAGGTGGGATTCCAGGGTTGTTTTACTTTCATTTACCTAATTATTAAGAACTTGGAATATTTTTCACTTGGTTACAGATAGCATGGATTTCTTCTTCTGAGAATGGAAAATAGATACCCTTTAACTGTTTGTTAACTGGGGAATGGTTCTTATTCTTAAAAATTTTAATCAGTATTCTATATATCTTAGAAATGAGGCCTTACTCAGAGAAACTTGCTGCACAGATCCCTCCTCCCCATTTACCTACTTCTCTTCTAATGTTTTTAGTTTTTTTTTTACCGTTTACATGTATTAAATTTCCACATAAGTTTTCTGAAGTTAAGTAATCAACTTGTCTCCCTCCCTCCCTCCCTTCCCTTCCCACTCTCAGAGCTGGCAAGCAATTCGATCTGGGTTATACATGTATTATCATGCAAAACATATTTCCATATTTTTCATTTTTGCAAGTGAATAATCATGCAAAACCAAAACCCCAAAACATATGCCTAGATAAACAAGTGATAAATCATATGTGTCCATTGTGAACAAGGGGATGACCAGAAACAAGAAAATTTGAAGTTGGAGGAAATGCATCAGAAGAGGAGCAAATGGAACTTCACAAGACCTGGGAGAATGGGATGGAATTCCATCCAGGCTCAAAAGAAGTTGGAGGAGAACAACCAAGCTTCTTATCTGGGACTCTTTGGAACTGGGTGGGAGAAATACAAATCTACAAATCCTTTGCTTGAACAGAAGATCTCAATTCTCAACTGGAGCCAAAAGAGACCCAGAAAAGAAGAACCTTGGTTTTTCTCCTCCAACTGCTTTTGAGCCTGGATGGAATTCCATCCCATCCCCCCAGGTCTTGTGACGTTCCATTTGCTCCTCTTCTGATGCATTTCTTCCAACTTCAAATTTTCTTTTTTTTCCCTGGTCATCCCCTTGTTTACACCATCTGCATTCTTACTCTAACAGTTCTTTCTCTGGAGATGGATACCATTCTTTATCATAAGTCCTTCAGAATTCTCCTGGATCATTGTATTGCTGATAGTAGCTAAGTCTATCACAGTAGATCATTACATAATATTGCTGTTACTGTGTATACAGTTTTCCTGGTTCGGCTTATTTCACTGTGCATCAGTTCATGGAGGTCTTTCCAGCTCTTTTGAAAATCATCCTGCTCATTTTCTTACAACACAATGATATTCTATCACCATCACATACCAGAATTTGTTCAGCCATTCCCCAATTGATGGACATCTCCTTAATTTCCAATTCTTTGCTACTACAAAAAAAGCAGCTATAAATATTTTTGTACAAGTAGGTCCTTTCCTTTCCTCAGTTTTTGGATCTTTTTGGGAGACCTAGTAGTGATATTACTGGATAAAAGGGTGTACATTATTTTATAGCCCCTTGGCATAATTCCAAATTGCCCTTCAAAATGGTTGAATCAGTTCACAACTCCACCAGCAATGCATTAGTATCCCAATTTTGCCACATCTCCTCCAACATTTATCACTTCTTTACCATCATATTGGCCAATAAGATAGATGTGAGGTGGTACCTAAGAGTTGTTTTAATTTACATTCTCTAATAAAGGGATTTTGAACATCTTTGCATATGATTATTGATAACTTTGATTTTTTCATCTGAAAGCTACTTATTCATATCCTTTGATAATTTTTCACTTGGGGAATGACTTGGATTCTTATAATTTTGACAGTTATTTATATATTTGAGAAATGAGACTTTTATCAGAGAAATTTGTTATAAATATTTTTCCTAGTTTGTTTCCCTTCTTATCTTTGTTACATTGATTTTGTTTGTACAACCCCTTTTTATTTTAATATAGTCAAAATTACTCATCTTACATCTTATAATGTTCTCTATCTATTATTTGGTCATAAATTCTCCCCTTCTCCATAGATTTGATGGGTAGGCTATTCTACATTTCCCCAATTTACTTATAATATCACCTTTTATGTCTAAATCATATACCCATTTTGACCTTATTTTGATACATGGTGTGAAATACTGATTTATACATATTTTTTCCATAATGTTTTCTAATTTTCCCAGTAGTTTTTGTCAAATAGTGAATTCTCATTCCAGGAGCTGGGATCTTTGGGTTTATCAAACACTAGATTGCTGAGGCTATTTACCCCTAATCTATTACATTTGCCCACCATTCTATTTCTTAGCTAATACCAGGTTGTTTTGATGATTACTGCATTTGATGATTACTAATACAGTTTAAGATCTAATATTGCTAGGCCACCATCCTTCATATTTTTCATTAATTTCCTTGATATTTTTTATCTTCTGTTCTTCCTGATAAATTAAAAATTTTTTTCTAGTTCTACAAAGTAGTTTTTTGGTAGTTTGATTGGTATGGCACTGAATAAGAAAACTGAGGTAGAACTGTCATTTTTATTATATTAGCTTTGTTTGAGGAAAGTCTTTCTAATTTTATATTATTAAAGTTAAACATTTTATCTTCTGTGATCCTTTCTGTTTTTCTCAAGCCATGACCACTTTCCCTATCCATAGAGCTAACAGATGATTTCTTCCTTGATTTATCAATTTATTTATATCATTTTTTTACATGTAACATATCTAGAACTTATCTTGGTATATGGTGTAAAATGTTGGTCAATATGGAGTTTTAGCCAGACTGCTTTCCAGTTTTCCAAAGAGATTTTGTTTAATAGTGAGTTCTTGCTGAAGTAATTAGAATCTTAGGAAGTATTTTCCTGGATATTTCGTACCTAATCTATTCTATTGATCAACCTTTCTCTTTCTTATACATGACCAAAGTATTTTGATGATTACAGTCTTATAACATAATAATAATAATAAAAACATAACATGTGGTATTACCAAGTCTCTCTCCTCCCTCCCTCCCTCCCTCCCTCCCTTCTTTCCTTTCCTTCCTTTCCTTTCCTTCCTTTCCTTTCCTTCCTTCCTTTCTTCCTTCCTTCCTTCCTTCCTTCCTTCCTTCCTTCCTTCCTTCCTTCCTTCCTTCCTTCCTTCCTTCCTTCCTTCCTTCCTTCCTTCCTTCCTTCCTTCCTTCCTTCCCATTTTCCAATTAATTTCCTTGAGATTCTTGATTTTTTGCTTCACCAGATGATTTATTCTTTTCCCCTTAGCTCTACAAGGTAACATTTTGTAGTTTTTATGCCACTGAATAATAAAATTAATTTATGTTGATGTGTCAAAGTTCTTATTGACTTGACCTACCCATGAGTAATTAATAGTTCTCCAATTATGTATAATGCCTTTATTTGCATACATATTGTCTTGAAATTATGTTCACATAATTCCTTTATGTGTCATGGCCTGTAAACTACTATAGTTGTGTTAAATGGAATTTATTTTTCTAATTCTTATTGATAGAATTTCTGGTAATAGACAGAAACATTAATGATTTATGCCATTTTATTTTATTTTGTATTCTCCAACTTTGATGAAGATGTTACTTATTTCTCTTTACTTTATTAGTTAATTCTTTACTTCTCTAAGTAAACCATCATATTCTCCCAAAAGGGATAATTTTGTTTCCTCTTCATCTTTTCTTATTCTTTCAATTTCCTTTCCTTTTCTTCTTCTTATGACTCGCATTTCTAGCACTATGCTGAATCCAAATGGTGATAATAGACATTTTTTCTTTGCTCCAATCTTACTGGAAAGACTCTAATTTATTACCATTACAGATAATGCTGACTCTTGGTTTCAGATAAGATTTTAGTTCAGTCATTTTTCAGTTGCATCTGATGCTTCCTGAACCCATTTGAAGTTTTCTTGGCAAAGATACTAGATAAAGTGCTTTGCCATTTCCTTCTCCAGTTCATTTTACAGATGAGGAAACTGAGACAAGTAGGATTAAGTGACTTGCCCAGGGTCATACAGTTAGTGTGCCTGAGGCTAGAGTTAAACTCAGGAAAAAGAAGTCTTTTTGACTCCAAGCTGGCACTCTATCCTCTACAGCACCACTTACTTGCCCTTTTAGATAAGTTACTACTTATATCAATCAAAGATCTATTCATTTCTGTTTTCTAGTTGTTTTTTTTTAAACAAGAATGGATTTTGGGTCTTGTCAAGAGCTTTTCCAGTATCTAATGATATGATCCTATGATTTGTTTTTTTTAATTAATATTATTAATTATGTCTATAGTTTCCTTAATAAACCAGCCCTGAACTTCTAGTATAAATAGAGCCTGAACATAGTTTATAATCTTTGTGACATGTTGCTATAGCATTTTTGCTAACATAACATTGAAAATTTTTGCAACAATTTTCAGGGAAATTCACTTTTCTCCTTAATTTCATTTAAGTGTCATACATTAGTATGACAAAAGAAACTTGGTAGGACCCCTTTTTCTTTTCAAAATACATTTATTTATTTTAAACAGTCTTTTTAGTTCCAAATTCTGTCATTTTCTCTCTCCCATCCTCTCCCTCATCCCATCACTGAAAAGGCATGTAATATGTCAATTATACATATGAAATTATGCAAAACATTTTCCATATTAGCCATATTTCAAAAAAACCCAACAAAATAAAATGAGAAAATTATACTTCAGTCTGCACTCAGAGTTCATCAGTTCTCTCTCTGTAAGTGGATGGCATTTCTCTTATCTTGAGTCCTTTGGAATTGTCTTAGATCATTTTATTGATCAGAGTAGTAAGTCTTTCACAGATGATTGTTATTACAGCAGAGCTGTTACTATGCCCAGTGATATCTGAGTTCTTCTCATTTCACTGCATCATTTCAAACAGTTCTTCCATATTTTACTTTTTTACTTAAAAAGTATTTATTTTTTTACCCATTACATGTAATAACAAAATTCCAAATAAGTTTTCTGAAGTCATATAATCCAAATTGTCTCCCTCTCTTCTTTCCTCTCCACTCCTGGAGCTGGCAAGTAATTCAATCTGAGTTAAACATGTATTATCACCTTTGTATATCTTTCTGAAACTACCTACCTTGTCATTTCTCATAGCACAATTGTACTCCATCATAATCAAATACACAACTTGTTCACCATTCCCTAATTGATGAGCACCCTCTTTATTTCTAATTCTTTGCCACCAAAAAAAGAGCTGCCAAAAACATAAACATTTTTATACATATAGGCCCTTTTCTTTTTTCTTTGATCTTCTGGGGACACAGACTCAGAAAAGGCACTGTTGGGTCACAGGGTCATGTTAGCTGCATCTCATAAATATTGGTATGTTGTCTTATTGCTAACATTCTTTTTAATGAAATTATTGATTGCTTCCAAGATTTGTTCTTTGACCTATGCATTCTTTAAGATTAATTTTTTTTAGTTTTCACTTACTTTTTAATGTATATTTCCATGGTCCTTTAATGAATGTATTTTTTTTCTTGCATTAAGATTTTTAAAAGGGTGTATTCTGCTTTTATGCATTTGGTTTTGAGGTTTTTAATGCCCTAGAATGTAGTTGATTTTTATGTGTGTCATATACTACCAAGAAAATGTATGCTTCTTTCTATTCTCATTCAGTTTTCTTCAGAGATCTATCATATCTAATTTTTCTAAAAATTATTAATTTCTTTAATTTCTATCATGTTTATTTTCTGTTTAGATTTATCTAGTGGAAAGGGGAAGTTAAAACCCTCTGCTAGTATAGTTTTACTGTCTATTTCCTCCTATTACTCACTTAATTTTTCTTTAAAGATTTAGATGCATACCATTTGGTGCAAATAAATGTTTAGTATTGATATTACTTCATTGTCTATTGTACCTTTAAATAAAATTTAGTTTCTCTGCTTATCTCTTTTAACTAGATATATTTTTATTTTGCTTTGCCTCAGATTATGACTGCTACTTCAGCTGAAATGTAAGAGATTCTGCTTCAGTCCCTTACCTGAATTCTGTGTGTGTCCCTCTGCTTCAAGTGTGTTTCATGTAAACAATATATTGTAGGATTCTGGTTTTTGTTCCACTCTGCTGTCTACTTCCATTTTTTGAGTAAGTTTGTTCCATTCAACTTCACAGTTATAATTACTTTGTATTTCTCTCCATTCTATTTTCCCCTTATTATCCTTTGTCTCATTTTTCTTTCACCCTGTCCTTCCTCAAAAGTCTGTTTTGCTTATGATCATCATCAATCTCCCACTCTGCTTCTTTTATCCCCCTCTCTTCCTACTTCTTGTAGTGTAAGATAGATTTCTATACCCCATTGAGAAGAGATGCTATTCCCTCTTTGATCCAATTCTGGTGAATAATATTCACCCCCCCCCTTTCATTCCACTGCAAAAGTTTTTTTTTTAATTTTTCTTTTATATGATATAATTTACCCCCATTCTACCTTGCTTCTTTCTTTTCTCTCACTGCATCCTTTCTTTTCACCCCTTAATTTTATTTTTTTGGATATCATACCATCAAAATGAACTTACACCCATACCCTCTGACTTTGTATACTCCTTCTAATTGCCTTAATGATGATAAAATACTTAGGAGTTACAAGTATCATCTTTCCATATAGGAATTAAACAGTTTGAACTTAACTGAATAATTTATGATTTCTCTTTCTTATTTATCTTTTATGCATTTTCTCTTGAATCTTATTTTTGAAAGGCAAAATTTCTATTCAGCTCTGATCTTTTGATCATGAATGCTACAAAGTCCTCTATTTCATCAAATATGTATTTTTTCAGATTTGTTGGGTAGGTAATTCTTGGTTGTAATCCTAGCTCCTTTGCCCTCCTTATAACATATTCCAATGCTTCTGAACATTTGATGTAGAAGCTACTAAATCTTTGTTTTCCTGACTGTGGATACATGATATTTGAATTGTTTCTTTCTGGTTGCTTGCAATATTTTTTCCTTGTCCTTGGAGCCCTGGAAATTGTCTATAATATCCATAGGTATTTTATTTTGGGATGTCTTTCAGTAGGTTATTTGCAGGTTCTTTTCATTTTTATTTTGTTCAATAGTTCTAGGATATCAGGTAAATTGTCCTTGATAATTTCCTGAAAGATGATACCTAAGCCGTTTTTTTAGATCATGACTTTCAGGGAGTCCAAGAATTCTTAATTTTTTTCTTTTCAACCTATTTTCCAGGGCAATTGTTTTTCTCATAATATATTTCACATTTCCTTCTATTTTTCAGCCTTTTGATTTGATTTTTTCCTTTTTGTCTCATGGACTCAGTTTCCACTTGCCCAATTCTAATTTTTAAGAAATTATTTTCTCTAGAGAACATTTCTCTCTCCTTTTCCATTTGACTAATTTTGCTTTTTGGGGGGAGTTCTCTAAAGTGAATTTTATATGTCTTTTTATATCTAGCCAAAGAGTTTTCCTCTTCACTGGATTTAAAAAGATCCTTACCTTTTGTCTTAGAATTGATACTAAATATTAGTCCTAAGGCAGAAGACCTGTGAGAGGTAGATAATTGAGGTTAACTGATTTGCCATACACACAGCTAAGAAGTGACTGAGATCAGATTTGAACCCAGGACCTCCAGTCTTCACACCTGGCTTTCTATCCATTGAGCCACATAACTGTTCCTCTTCAATGGATTTTTGTGCCTCTTACCATTTAGGCTATTCTGTTTTTTAATTTTTTTTCTTCAATTTTTGTGTGTGTATGCCTCTTCACCAAACCATGACTTTTTTCCATGATTTTCTCATATTACTCTCATTTCTTTTCCTAATTTACCCTCTATCTCTCTTATTTGATTTTTAAATCTTTTTTTTTAACTTTTCCTCAGAAATCTTTTTGGACCTGAGACAATTTCCTTTCTTTTTATTTTTGTGTGTGGAGGTTTTGCATGTAGCAGTTTGCCATTGTTTTCTTCTGAGTTTGTGTTCTGATCTTCCCTGTTACCACAACCATATGGTCAGGTTATTTTGTGTTGTTTACTCATTTTTCAGCCTGTTTTTAACTTTATGTTAAAGTTGAGCTTTTCTCCCAGAAAGAAGGCAGGGGACATTATCCCAAGCTTCAAGTGTTTTCCTGCTGCTATTTTCAGACCTATTTTGTGTGTGTGTGTGTGTGTGTGTGTGTGTGTGTGTGTGTGTATGTGTATGATTCTGTAAAATTTCAGTTCTTCAAAGGTTGTATGGTCTAAGGACAGATGATCACTGTTCTCCTGATTTGTACTCTGGTGTGTGATTAGCCAGAAACATTTTTTCCTTCCCTGGAATAGTGAGCAGGATTCCCATTCCTGCTAGTGCTCTTCTTCCCCCTCGATAATGCAACAGAGTTCTATTCCCTGTTTTGGCACAGGGTCCCCTATAATCTCCTTCTGACCATTTGTCCAATCTCCTTGCCATCTGTGGGCTGAGAACTTTGGAAGCTGCCATTACCAATTCAGTTGCCTCTAAGACTCAGTGCTGGCTCACTAGGGCATGGCCTGTGCTGGACTATGCCCCACATTCACTACAGTGAAATAGACCTTTCCTGCTTCCCTTATAAGTTGTCTTGGGTTAGAAAAATTCTTTCACTCCATCCTTTCATTGGTTCTACTGCTCCATAATTTGTCTTGAGGCATTATTTTAAAGTCATTTTAAGATTTGTTGGTTTTCAATTTTTTTTTTAGTTGCACACCCGTTCACTGATCTTTAGCTCTTTTCATTTATTGATGAAAATATTTAGAAATACAAATTTTCTCTTAAGGATTTCTTTGTTTGAACCCTTAAAAGACATATTGTCATACCACTATTTAGGAAATTATCATTTATATGACTTGTTCTTTGACCCACTTATTCTTTAGGATTGTGTTTAGATATAATTAATTTTTAATAATTTAACTAGGAGTACTTTATTAAATTAATTTTTATTACATCGTGATCCATAAAATTAAATTTTTTTTGTTTTTGTATTTCTGAAGTTTTTTTTTTTTATTTATAGAACAAGCAGATTAAGCCTGTGAGATGATCAATGGCTAAAATTATTGGAATGACAAGTCCCTGACCATGGATAGAGTTAACTTTAATAAGGGTTGTTAAGATTTTCTTCCCTAGAGTCTTGCAAATCTAAACAAAAAGCTTTAAGCTGTAAGGGAATGGGGAAAGAGAAATTGTACTATGTAGATTCATCACACTGTGTACCATATGAAGAAGTGATAATGTAGGAAGAATAGTAGTAGAGGCACTCAGATGTTCACATGAAACAAAATCCAAGAAACGAACTAGTAATTAAACCTATACACACATCTGTATATATTTATGTATCTGTACATATATGTGTATGTGTATGCAGAAATGTAAAAAGTATGGGTAAGAAGCACACTATTAAGTAGATAATCCAAAGCTGGGTTGGTAAACTTATGGCACACGTTCCTCCATGTGCTGGAGGGAGATGCTCTCCTCCCTCTCTTCACTTTGCCTGAGGACATGTTTTCCACATGTTCCACCCCACTAACCAGCAGCCCAATGTGAGTATTTCCTGCCTTCCCTATCTGGGGTGATGTGGGGGCTCATTGGTGACTTGAGGGTGCAATGTGGGCACACAGTCTCTAAAAGGTTCATCATTACTGGTTTAATGTAATGAAGAACATTTCAGCTCAGAGTATCATAGAGGCTTGGTGGGACCGGGTCCAAGCCTGGAAAGTGACTTTGGGATTGTATACTATACTTTATTAAAAGGCCCTCCACCTCAGATAGATCAATAGATACAATAGATACACACACGTGACAATCACACAGGTGTATGAATATGCCCATTAATGACATAAGGCTAGAATAGCTGTGCATATTGACAAGATAGAGTCATTTTACAAAATTTAATAGCCTGGGGGAGTAGCATGGTGGAAAGAATATGGGCAAAGATAGGGATATTGTGAGACTCAAATGAAATAATGAATGTAAAGCACTTTGCAAGTATTAAAGTAATATATAAATGCCAGTTATCATCAACATCATTATTACCATAATTATTATCAGCCTATAATCACTAGGTTCCTAGTCTAGGGATGACTATTTCTTGAAACTGCCCTCTCTGCATTCCTGCTGAACTCAAGCAATGTTTATAGAGCAATATAAGGATGCACAGATAAATATTTAACCACCAGAAAAAAATGTGTGCACTTATACCTTTAAGTTTAGTTTGTGGAGGCAGCTGAGAGACTCAGTAGATTGAGAGCCAGACCTAAAGATGGGAGATCTCAGGTTCAAATCTGACTTTAGATACTTCCTAGCTGTGTTACCCTGGGCAAGTCACTTGACCTCCATTGCCTAACCCTTACTGTTCTTCTGTATTGGAACCAATGCACTGTACTGATTCTAAGACAGAAAGTAAGGGTTGTTATAAAAAATTTAGTTTGTATTGTTAACATTTTCTTAAGTTTAGCTCTATATTGTCAACTTTGGGCCACTCAGTTCTATGTAAGGATCCCTGCTGAGTTGCATGTTGATGTAGAAAGCTACATATTAATACTATGTATATTCAATTGTGTCTTAATTATTTTGTTACATATTTTCTAGTTACATTTAAATCTGAGTAGGGTTTCACTGGAAGTCCTGGATGGCATTGTAATTGATACTTCGAGTATACATAATCAACAAAACAATCAAGCATTGATTTGTAGCATTCCTGATTTCTGAGGTACATAAATGCTCAAACTGAAAATTTAACCATTGGCTCCTAACCTGGTTAGAAATGACTCCAGCACATCCCTGAGCAAAGATTTCTGGAAAAATAGGGTCATTGAAGTATAATTTATCCCCAAAACACTGAAAGAGGAAAGAGATGAACTCTGGGAAACATCAGAAAGATGGCACAGATTCATAAAATGGTGGGGATTGGGAACTTCATCATCCATATTTTGATGGAACTCTTTCTTTGCCAAAAGTGTAGCATCGAATACTGGATTGATTTGTCTTTGTGATCATTTCATTCTGCAGAAAAGGGGAGAAATCAACATGAGGGAATTCTCTCTAAATCTGATTTTCAGCAACAAGGAGGACTTTGTTTCCGGGGCAGAATGATGGGAACCTTGGAAGAAAGAAGCTACTTCATCCTAGCATTTGTAATACAGGAGAGGAAAGCCAGACAAAGTCCTCACAAAGCCTAGAGTTTTTTATTTTGATGAGTTCAGCAAAATGATAGATAGTTTCCTATGAACTAAAATCCCCCATAGAGGCGGAGTTAGCCTAAGAGGAATGGGAAGCTCTTAAGAATGACTTTCTGAAGAAAAAGAGAGAGAAATAATTCCACTGAGGAGGAAAGATGGAAGTTGGCTTAAAGAAACTGATGTGGATACACAAAGAACTCACTAACAAAGTTAGCTTTGAAAAAGCCACATACAGAAAATGGAAGCAATGAGAAGTAATGAAGAAAAGCATGAGATGGTCCTGTTGGAATACTGTCAGATGTTACTGCTTAGAATAACCTAAAGCTGGCAAGGCAAGTTAAGGAAACCTTTTAAAAAGCTAAATTGAGAAAAAAAGGAAGATTGAAGGAGGGCTAAAATCATGACTTGAGGGTGGATAGGACAATGACAACTGGCAATAGAAGGAAGGCAAAATCGATCAGTTCTTACTTTGTTTCTATTCTCTTTGGCAAGGGAAATGATCTTGGAATTTGAAAGGACGAGAGAAAATGTCTGATAGGAAATTGCTAGTCAAAAAAGTTAGGAGATATAGTAGAAGAGAATTCAAGTTAGATGAACTACATTCCTAGGAAGCAGACAAAATAGCAGAAAGTATGCTTAATATCCAAGTATGCTAAATTTGGAGTCATGGGTCTCCATGAGACAATCTGGGTGACACATCTGCCACCTATTTGTCTTTGGAAAAGTCACCTAACTTCTCTGGGCCTCAATTGTTTCAACTGTAAAATGAAGGAATTGGGCTAGATGACCTCTAAAGTCCCTCCAATTCTCTATATATGAGCTCCTATGAAATGAGAAGTGTGAATAAGGAGTCAGTGTCACTGATCTTTAAAAGATTAAGCCCTGAAGAATTACCCAGGAATAGAAGTGCAAACATTATCCCATTTTCCCAAGAGGAATAATGTTGTCTATAAACTCTGGGTTAATTGGATTGAGTTTAATTTTGGCCAAAATGTAGATGGTATTATTTTTTAAAAACCCTTACCTTCTGTCTTAGAATCAATACTGTGTATTGGTTCCAAGGCAGAAGAGTGGTAAGGGATGGGCAATGGGGGAGGCGGGGTAAGTGACTTGCACAGGGTCACATAGCTAGGAAGTGTCTAAGGTCAAGATTTGAACCCAGGACTATTCATCTCTATGGCTGGCACTCAATCCACTGAACCACCCAGCTACCTCCTTAGATGGTATTATTAAAGAAATTGTTAGTAAACATCTAGAAAAGGAAGTGGTAGTCATGAAGAGACATTGTTTTATTAAAAATTAATAATGTCAGATAACTATTTCCTTTATTGATAAGATTATTAGACTGGTAGATTGAGAGTTGCTATAAATAGATTACCTACATTCTTTGAAAAATATTTGCAGTCTTGTTATACTTGTAAAAATGATATATAAATAGGGGCAGCTAGGAAGCTCAGTGGATTGAAAGCCAGTACTAGAGATGGGAAGTATTGGTTCAAATCTGGCCTCAGACACTTCCTAACTGTGTGACCCTGTCTTGGCACCAACACATAGTATTGATTCTGAGATAGAAGGTAAGGGTTTAAAAAATTGATATATAAATGTGGACCAAATGATAGTACAATTAAGTGGATTTTAAATTCAAAGAGTAGTCATTGATGGTGTTAATTGATGTAGAAAGGAGGATCTATCTAATGAATCTGCATTCAACCCTCTGTTTTTTTTTGAGATTTTATCAATGATTTGTATACTGGAGTGCACTGGTAAGCAGAAGAGTTAGTTCTGAAATCATGTAGATATCCATTGCCTAGTTTCAGCTCTTGATATATGGGCAAATACTTATTGTCTTCTTTTTTCTTCTAATCCAACCACTTGGAAACTTTGAGGATCCAGTTTCTAGTCACAATGATTCAAAGACTGTTACTGTGTAATGGAAAAAAAAAATTCTTATTGACTGTGGAGCCAGAAGACCTCATGAGTCAAGCAGTCCTGGGATGGAATTAAGTCTCCATATAAAAGGGATGTCCCATCCTTTTTCCTTGTTCCTTTTTCCTTGGATATTTAGTCAGGATCACTTTGAGCTAGTCCAGGGCTCCCAAGTGGAGTAGGGGTAACTGACTACATTCCCTCAATCGTCTGCCATATGTACATTAACATGTGGTGCCTCTCTCTCTGTCTCTTTGTCTCTTTTCCTCTGTGTCTCTGACTGTCTGTCTCTGTCTCCTCCTTTATTTTTTCCCCTGATTTTAGGTGATATTCCAGAATGGAAGTGCCTAAACAATATGGTGAATTTGGCAGATGTTGAAATCCCATATGAGTTCTCAATGTCTTCACAAAGAGAGAAAAGGACTCTCACGGCCAAGATTTGAGAGCTATCACTTTGATATGTGTTGGCCGCAGAGCTTACCATAAAATGGTATATTAGCCACAGAAGATAAGAGGCAACCAAAGAGCAATTTTTAAAAGATAGATTATACCTAGGTAGCAACTTTTGTGAATATTGTAAGATCTGGAATGATTTTAGGGCAGCGACTGAGTGACATGACATCATTGGATTTTGGAATGTTAATGGCAGATAACAAAGGAAGCTCCTGTAGATAGATCTGGAACACTGCCATTTAAGAAGAGTAACAGCTTCACAGAATATGACCCTTAAAGAGAAAAGTTTCAGTTATAGACTAGAGATTGGCACTGAACCTTGGAGCTTAAAAGAGAAGACGAATTTTGAGAACTCTATGAAGGGAGAAAAGGGGTATCCAGTGCCTAGAATCAAAAGGTTCTTCTTTGGACACATATATAGGCTATGAATGTAACTTATTACCCTTCTATTCTAAGTCTGAGTTCACCTCCCAGGGACCTCATGTATGCCAGGGGATAGTGTGTCCCTAGTTTAGGGTAAAAGATTTTGTCCCAACCATTCTTGCTCTAACTTGTCAGTAAATCTCTTTTCTACAAGTTAATTGAGTCTGTATGACTGGCTGATGAGAATAATACCATTGTGGGCTTCTGTTAGAAATTATACTCTTCAGAGTCACCCTTAGAACCAGTAGGAAAAGAACTAGCAGTTATATTTTTTGAGGATGCCAAATCACAAGCATTAAAGTAATTTAGAGAAGTGGTCATAGAAGGCATCACAAATGAATAATATTTGTGGATGGTTTGTTTGTCAAATGTGTACATTAAATAAAGTAAGGATGGAAGGCTGCATAACATAATTAGAATTTTAAAGCTCTTGACAGGCTAGAAATTTGGAATAAATTTTATATTGTAAAATGAAATTTAATAGAGATATTTAGATTAAAAATCAACTTAAAAACTGTAAGATTGTAATTTTGGGAGAAGGTGGCTAGAAAGCATTTTATTTGAAAAAGATTCTCCTTTGTGAGAGAGATTCTGATGCTACTAATACTATGATAATGAATCCATGACTACATAACATCTAGACCTGGGAAGCCTACCATATGAGGCACCCTTGGTAGACGATCTCCAGAGATGTTTAGTACGAGGTGCTTAGGAGTTTTCTTTGACTCCTGATAATGCCTATCATCCTAACATAGGCACTCATTGTTTATTGCCATTTCTTGTATGATGAATTTAAGAATATAAATTGTTTGGAGAGAGAATTTTTATTAAGATTACTAGGAAAACTAGAAAACAATGTAGTGGAAAATAGGTTTAGAGCAACAATTTGTACCATGTAGCACACTAAATTAAAAACTTGTAAACGATCTAAACATAAAAAATCACAACATAAAAATGGAAGAAAACAAAGATAATGATATTTACAATCATTGTTAAGGAAAGAATTAATAATACACACAGGAGCAGCTGGGTGGCTCAGTGGACTGAGAGCCAGGCATAGGGATGGGAGGCCCTAGATTCAAATCTGGCCTCAGACACTTCCTATCTCTGTGACCCTGGGCAAGTCATTTAACCCAGATTGCCTAGCTCTTACTGTTGTTCTGCCTTGGAACTGACACACAGTATTGGTTCTAAGACAGAAGGTAAAGGTTTAAAAAATACAACACAAGCTAGAGGAGATTATAAAAGAAAACTCTGAATTTAAAAAATGAAATATTTTACAAAAATAAAATCAAAATTGGAATAAATAGTAATAGTTTTAAAAACTTGACCCATTATTTCATTGATAGAGGGGACTCCTGAATAAAGTATCTATGAATGCAGTTTGGTAACTTCCCTGCAATGTGATCAATAGATAAGAATTGATAGAACTAGATTAGACCTAATATAATAATAACAAGGACTAAAGAAGTTTAAACTGCAAAGTTTAAAGGCTTAGGGACACAAAGAAAAATGATAAGGAAAATAAAATACTACAAAAATAGCTAGGAAAAATAGGAAGATAAAAAATGTGTCCCATTTTACATTGTTCAGGGTTGAGTTCAGAGTAAGAAAGGAAATGATGGAGATCCAGATTTTGTCACTAGCAGAGCTAGAAATTGAACTCCATCCCCATTGTCTTCTGCTTTAACCATTGTAATATCTTATTACCATGGCAGCTCCAGGATACAAGGATTAATGTAGTATTAGATTTCTACATAGCACAGTGGGGAATTATGCTTCCAAGAGGTCAGAAATATCTTCAAAAGAATATCCTAAAAACTATAGGACTATAATTATTCAATAATCCTTCTGACACAAAGGGCTAAGGATTGGATGATTTCCTGGGATACTTTTTAGGGCCTGGCTTTGCTTTTATCCTGATTAGTCATTTCTGAAAAAGGCATGAATCCTCCTCTTTCCCTATTCCCTAATCAAACATAGCACATACTGTGGCTTAAAAAAGTCTTTGAGTCTGGGAAAAAAAATTTCCCCTTGGCTATAAAATGTAGATTAGTCCACCCATTTTAAATTAATGTCATTCTCTCTTATGCCTCACACCATAAAATAGGATCAGAAATTTACAGGTAGAAGAGATCTTAAAGCTTTTCTAGGTCCTTTTCATTTTACAGATGAGGAAACTGAGGCCCAGAATAGGTAAATGGCTTGCCCAAGGTCACACATGTAGTGACTTGTAGAAGTGGGATACAGATCCATGTCCTTTGAAAATTCAACACTCTTTTCACTGCATCACACCACCTTAGAGGAAGTAAAATAGACACAGGGTTTCCCAGAAGTCTCAGTGCAGTTTTAAGCTATAATAGTGTCTTATTTTGTTAGGTTTTAGTAGCTTATATTTCCCATGAGACTTTTGGGACACTGTATTATCAAAGAGGAATAGAACCAGAAAAGAAGATGGGTCAAGTACAGTAAGCAAGAACTATCAAAATGGTGGTCAAGCTGTGGGAACTACTAGTAAGTACCTACTGAAACTCAAGAGAATTAAAGGAAGGCTCCCTAGTAGGTTGGGTTGTTCAGATCGTTTTATCACTGCTACTGCCACCATCACTTCTACGTAGGAAAGCCTATAAGCAAGAGTCAAAAAGCATGAAGCTCTGGGGATGGGTTGCATCCTGCAGTGGAGGTTATCTATGTTGGTGTGATCTCAAAGTCATGGAATTAAACTAGCCTGATGTGCACAAGTGTACTGATTGGAAAATGGAAGTGCAGTTTTAAAGAAATGAAAAAAAAAACAAGATTCCTCAACAGATTCTCCTTTCTGAGAGAGATTCTGATGCTACTAAGCTATGAAAACTAAGGCATTTTCTTTTCTTACCCCAACCACACCCAGAGTACCCCACAAAAAAGATCTCCCACAGATGTGAAGATATGGCACTAGATCTTGAAATTAGTAACTAAAGTTTTGGTAGGATCTACTGTGATATTCTTTGGTGGATGCACTAGGGAAGCTCCTAACACGGGCACTTACACAGCATGCTACCACTCCATAATGCTTGCTGGATTATGATACTGTGCACAATGAAGATGATATATTTAACTCATTTCATTTTAATTCCACAAACATTCCATAAGCAACTGTTATGTGCTAGGCAGAATGGATAGACAGCTAGCCTTGGGGTCAGAAGGACCTGGATTCAAGTTCAGCATCTAACACATACTGACTTTGAATTCCTAGAGCATCATTTGAGACTTGCACAACTCTCTATCAGCACTACAGAGGAGTTGTCAATCCTTATGAGGAGAGGAAATTTCCTGATCTCTGTACCAATGAAATCACAAGTTCAGACTATTTTACCACCACTACACCCACCACCACCATCACCATCACCACCACCACAACCACCACCAGTATTTTGAGAAAGTGAGGATAATATTTCAAGTAGAGGTTAATACTGGAAGTTAGGCAGGGAAAGCACATGTGTATTGATTGATTAGGGAGCAGAGTGTTAATAAAAGGGAACAACAGGGGAGAAAAAATCCCAGGAAGGGGATTGATTGGGAAGGGTCTTGAATGTCAAGCTATGTACTTTATCCAGCAGGCAACAGGGCACTTACTGAAGATCATTAAATTGTATAGTGGTACCAATAAAGTAATTTTTTTTAAGGAGATTAGTTTTCCAGCAGTGTACAGAGTGAATATGAGGTAGACAGGCAGGAGAAAAACTATAATGAGATTAATAGACAACCCATTTTAACTAAAGAGAGTTGGGTGATTTTAAATCCTTTCTTTAAAATGAGAGAAAGTTCACAGCTATCATAGGGCTTAAAATGAACAATTAACATTTTATGTCCCTCTATTTTACAGAAAATTTTTTAGCATTTAAAAAGAATAAGGTTTTTGATGCTTATTGTATTTTTAGATTGCCATCATCTATGGGGATACTGCTCAAAATAAACCTCTTTTATGAAAAAGTAAACCCAAACAATCAATATCATCACAGTGTACAAGAATTTCTGCCAACATAATCTTTTCCTCCTACTTCTCTGAAAAAAGAAGAAGTTGTGTTTTACCAATACTCTCTGGGCCCAAGCCTAGTTAATTACTCTTACTCAGAGTTTAGCTTTCTCTTAGTGGTCTTTTTATTTGTATTATTATAGTAATTATGTATATTATATATCTACTGTGCATCAATTCATGAGAATCTTCAGGTATTTTTCCAAGTTTAATTTTTTTACTTTGTATGTTGGAGTAATATTTTATTATGTTTATATACTATAATTTTTTTTCAGGGCTTCCTCAGGCTTGGCTTTTTCCTTGCCACCATGAAAAGGGACGCTATGAATATTTTGTACCTGCTTCTGTTTTTCTTGGAATATATGTCCAGTAAACATCATGGAAAGGCTTCATGTGATATGAAGTGGGGTAATGGGTACAAAAAAGTGAGTATGGTTGTCCTCTTGCCCTCATCCCTAAGGTGATAGAACATAGGCTCCTTGTGCCCAAGAAGATGATGGAAAAGAAATTTAGAGCTAATGGGGATGTCAGGTAAAAAGATAAAGGAAAGATGTTGGGGAGACAGAGTTGAGGTCATGGAGATAGGCAGTTATGCTGAGAGATGAAGGGCTCAGAAAGGATACTGAAAAGACAGAAAGGGAAGAGGTGATTAATGGGAGAAATTATTTTTGTTGTATACTACTGGAAAGATAAGGAAAGGAGAGGAAAAGAGACTGGACTTGTGATTTGTTGGTATAGGATATTCATGTATGTGCAAAATTCTTTTACCAATGGATGTCAGAACGTTTTTTGCAACTTAGAGTTTAAGGAAGTTGCCTAGAGCACTGAAAATTTAAGTGATTGGTCCAGCATCCCTTAGGTGGTATGTATGAGGAACAGAATTTGAACTCAGATCTTGCAAGTGGTCATGAATTCAGTATCCACTAAGGTTTTCCAGTAACCACATTATCAAATTGTCTAGGTTCCAAATATTATCCTGAGAAGAGGTAAAATTTCTTTCAAGGGAAAGTTTTAACACTGCAAAAGAGGATATGGCTTCTGATACACATATATAGGAGTTTATGGAGGAGGTAAGAAAGACAATTCCATGGGAATGCTTATCTAGATAAAGGGGTGTGTGCTGTTTAGGGGGATTTCTCCTTCTGTGGTGAACCATTATAAATGGAGCCAGGCATGCATGGCTACATATACACTGAAGCCAGGGTTGTTGAGGAAAGGAAGTGATTAAGGAAGAGGCAATGATCCTTACTCAGACCTGCAATTGTAGAAATATGTTATGGATCAGGAAAGGGCTAGTCAATTTGATGTCAAAAAAACACACTTCTTGGCCAGATATTATAAGTTAACCAGTATGATTGTTCACAAGAGCAGTTTACCTGCCATTCAGTGCATTTCACTATTTATCTTCCTAACAGATATGTTTTGATGGGACCAAATTGGAATAACTGAGTATCAGTGTACAGGCAATTTAATAACTAATTCATTCAATTATTCTTATCAGAAGTGGTACAAAAATACGGCTTGAAAGTCCAAGGGAAGAAAATTCCCTGGCAGTCAGGGTTATTCATCAAAGAAAAACTTGGGAAAGGAAGAGCTGTGTGCTTGCTGGACAGATGCCGTGTAGGGAAAGCGACTATTTACATACAGTTCTAGCTTTCTTCCTCTTCTAGTGTTTTCCAGAGCAATTCGCTCTATGGAGAAAAAAGAGTTATATCACAGCAAGACATATGAACCTACTTTGTGGCATGGAATTGGCACTCTGCACAAATATTGTCGGATCAAACAAGGTGACAAGGACCAAGGTGAGTCAACATTTAACTGGATGACTTCCCACTCCAGCCAAGGCTTACTGAAATAGTATTTATGCAACTAACTCTCCTTTTAATATGTAGCTAATATTGAACCCCCCAAATTCTTATGGCATTAAAAGATTATCTACTACTGCTTGAGAATAATCAAATGAGATGTGCAACAGATGACTAAAACCCACAAGCCATTGCTTGCTAAATTGATTGATACCATTTATCATCAGGAAACCAAGGTGGCATAGTAGATAGAGTGCCAGGACTGAAGTCAGAAAAACCTGGGTTCAAATCCTGCCTCAGACACTTAATAGCCATGAGCATAATCACTTAATCCTGTTTGCCTCTTTTCCTCATCTGTAAAATGAGCTGGAGAAGGAAATAGTAAAAATCTCCAGTATCTTTTCCAAGAAACCCCTAAATTGGGTCATGAAGGGTCAGACAGAATTGAAAAATGATTAGACAACAACCTTCCATCATTAATATTATCTCTTACTTCAATTTCCCCTATTCTTTCAGTTAGCATATTCTTCATTTCTGGCTCTAAACTATTCAGAATGCAGCTAAGAATTGTCACAAGAATTGCTGCATTTTACTTTGAGAAATGGTCCCTTCCTTGAGGTTGATATGATGATCTCTAAGTCATTAGAAGTATCTTGTGGTTTATTTTAATCAAAAATGGGATCTGAGGCAAATATTTATTGTTGTAACCTAGTTAACATTTTAAAATTATTTTTTTCCAATTGTATGATTTATCTTTTAGTTTCAAAGCTAATCAATAGTTTCTCTGTTTATAAGTCACTAGGGTAATTTTATGACAAAGCTCGTTGCCATCAGGCGAAAGAAATGGCATCTCAAGCTATTAGTTTATCTTCAAAAGGAGTGTACATAGTGATCACTCACCGAGTCTCTTGAGATTATGGCTATAACACTAGACAGCTGGCCTTGACTTCTGAACCCCTTTATAAGCTTAAGCTCATATAATGTAGAGTTCTCATTCCTGGGAAATGGAATTTTGGATGTGAAGCAGGAACCAAAGGGAAAGAAAAATTAGACAAAGCAAGAAACTGGACTTCAAGGTAAGAACCTAGGTGAATAGAAAGCTGGGTCTAGAATCAAGAAGACATCTTGAGTTCGAATCTGACCTCAGACACACTAAGTGACCCTGGATAAGTCACTTAACCCTGTTTGTTTCCTCATCTGTAGAAGGAGCTGGAGAAGGAAATGGTGAACCACTCCAGAATCTTTGCCAAGAAAACCCCAAATGGAGCCTTGAAGTGTGACTGAAATGACTCAATAACATCTAAGCAGATAGAATGGCTATCTCAGTTATAAAAAATAAAAGACATTTTGACCAAAGCATAATCGAAAAGGCATTGCTATCTTTTGATTAAACCAAACAAATGGTAAAAAATTCAACTAAACCTTAAGGCTGTATTTATATAAATAAGCTAAAATATTCACTGTTGAATTCAAGTAACTTTTTTTTGTTTTCTTTTTTTTTAATTTTATAATATTTTATTTGATCATTTCCAAGCATTATTCATTAAAGACAAAGATCATTTTCTTTTCCTCCCCACCCCACACCCCATAGCCGCTGCGTGATTCCACTGGGTATCACATGTGTTCTTGATTCGAACCCATTGCCATGTTGATAATATTTGCATTAGAGTGTTTGTTTAGATTCTCTCCTCTGTCATGTCCCCTCAACCGCTGTAGTCAGGCAGTTGCTTTTCCTCTGTGTTTCTACTCCCACAGTTTGTCCTCTCCTTATGAATGGTGTTTTTTTCTCCTGGATCCCTGCAAGTTGTTCAGGGACATTACACCGCCACTAATGGAGAAGTCCATTATGTTTGATTATACCACAGTGTATTAGTGTATTATCTGAGTGGGGAGGACTAGCTTTTCTTATCTCTGTCTGGTGTCCAGAGGTTTTAGCCCCAGGCAGATTGTCCGTTCTATGCAGTTGTTGTTCTGTCTTCCCGGGGAAGCCAGGAATTGCTGGTGTTTCCGTGTTACTGCCCTCCTCAGTTCCCTCCCGATGCTTTTCCTTTGCCTTACTTCCACGCTCTGAGCCTGGCTCAACCCTTTCCGCTGGGTGTTTGTTTCTGTGCTTTAGCCGGCCAGGAGAGCCAGCACTCTGAGGGGGGAGGGGCTGCGGCTTCCTGGAGCTCCGAGGGCTCCTGATCAGATTAGCTTTCCCTGGGTTGAACTGAGTATGCCCTGGGGCAGGGACCATTCTGTGAGACTTGATGGAAGGATCCAGCCAGGGGGTTACAAGCTCCCCCCATCTCTCTCTGTTTCCCTGCTGTCTGTGTTGGGTGCCTCCTCATCTGAGTCAGGTTGTTTTCAGGAAGCGGTCTTCAGAATAGCCAGCCCTGAGGCTCTGAGGTTCCCTCTGCTGTCTTTGACTCGGCTCTCTGGGTTGGGGGGTGGGTCCTGGGACCTTCCTTCTGTCTACCCCTTAGGTCTGAGTAATCTCGGGTTCTGGCTTTTGGGGGGGGGGCGTACCTTTTGATCCAGGTCCAGGAGGAGGATTCCCGGGGTCTATGCTGTTGTTTGTTTTGAATTTCGGTGCCCTAGGAGCCCATAGTTTGAGTTCGGTAGGGAAGGGTTTCCGGAGATCTGAACTTTAGCTTTCTCTAAGCCACCATCTTGACCGGAAGTGAATTCAATTAACTTCTAACTGGCATAATAGGTAAAATGTTTGAACTTGAAGTCTGGAAGACCCAAGTTCAAATTCTACCTTGGATACTTACTAGCTGTATGATCCTGGTCAAGTAATTTAACTTCTCTCAGCCTTAGTTTTCTCATCAGTAAAATGACAATAATAGCACTTTTCTCACTGTCATTGTGAGAAAAAAATGAGACAACCTATATTCATCACTACAGAAAGCTTAAAACACATGCTAGCTATTAGTACTAGTATTATTTGCAATATAAATGATTACTTTTCCAAGTTCCACTATGATAAGGAAGGAGTTGTGTTTGTAATAAAATAATAACTGATTTTATGTGCTGCTTTAAAATGAATCAAGAACTTCATGTAGATTAGATTATTGGAGCCTCACAGTCAAGTTATTTTCCTTAGTCACACAATTAACGTGTCAGAGGTAAGATTTGAAGACCATATTTGTGACTATCCCAGATGACATCTCAAAATCTACTCTTGATTAAATGGTTCTGAGATCCTTTCAAGGCATTCTCTAACTTGACTTGCCTCTTTTCATTTTCATTATATTTATCGGTTTCAGTCCTGTCCAATCCTTCATCACCCTGTTAGGGAATTTTCTTGGTAAATATACTGGAGTGGTTTGCCTTTTCCTTTACCAGTTCATTTAACAGATGAGGGAACTGAGGCAAACAGGGTTCAGTGACTTGCCCAGGGTCACACAGCTAGTGTCTGAGCCCAGATCAGAATTCAGGAAGATTAAGTCTTCTGGATTCCAATCCCAGTGCTCTCTCCATTGTGGCATCTAGCTAACCCTCTTGTCATTCAGTATCCTTAAAATGAGACAGACTAGCAGTTTGAGCCTGAGTCAGTCATCATCTTTTTTCTCTCAATGACAGTGAGAAAGGTGCTATAATCATTCCCATTTTACAGATGAGGAAGCCATTCAACTTCATTTTTCTCTTCTGCACCATGAGAGGGTTGGATTACATGATCTCCAAGGTCACTTCGGACTCAAGTATTCTATTACTCTGAATGTAGAATTTAAAATTCAGTGTAGAAATTCAAGTTAAATTTATATCTATAAAATGTGATTCCATTTTGCCCACAATAAAATAACAACTAATATTGATAGGATGCTTTATTATTTAAAACAGTGGTTCTTAAACTTTTTGTGGAATGAACTCCTTTAGCAGACTTGAAGTCTAAAGACCACTCCCCTATTCAGAATTATATTTTTACTTAGAATTTCAAAGAAAATCAATTATATTTAAATTGTTTTTGAAATGAAAAAAAGTTTGTAAAGCCCTGGCTACAAACCCACTTTTCCTCCAAACCATATGAGATATGGGATGATATTAATTTCATTTCCAGTATAAATATAAGATTTTTGAGGAAAGACTAGTTATGTCTTTATATCTCTTGCATAAGAACTTCTCCATAGTTGCCCTTACTAATCGCCTATTAGGTTAGAGTGCATCCCTACTTTACAGTTCAGGAAACTGAGAATCAGAGAGATTAACTGATTTATTTAGAACCATATGGATAATGTTGTTGTTAGTTATTTGTTTTCTAAAAGGACCAATGAATCAGACAATGTCTTGACTTGTGTGTGAACTAGATTTAAATGAGACAGAGTTGCACAAAGTCATCCTCCTCACTCTTTCCAGAATCATCAAAATCCATTGGCAAGACAAAAGTCGGGCCAATAGGTCATGGCTTGGTATTCAGTGGATGGCATTGGCTTCCTGGATGTCTAACTAAGCTCTAAGCACTCCACAATACCTGCTTCAACTGCTCTCCTGGTCATTGGAGCAAATTGTTCTCATCCACCCTCCCAGTGAAGGAAGCCTTCACACTCCTGGGGTAGGACCCCCCCCCCAACCCACCAATAGATCTGAGGTCTGTTGGTTACCCTGAACCTGGGTTAGCCCTTCTGCCAAGATAGTTGACTGAAGTGTGGCAGCTGTACATTCGACTGCTTCTTGGAGCCACAGGTAAGAGTGGCAGAGAGGGTTGCAGGTAGACATCAAAGGAGGGAAGCAACCCTGAAAAGGACTCAGCAGACCATCACACCAGAGATACAGTAGAGCTAAAGCTCATGTCTTCTAATGTTCTATTTTATGTAGACCAAGACCATTATAAAATTTTGTACCTCAATTAGAGAACCATAAGCATGTTTTGTATTGGTCGCTTTTCATTTTTCTTTTAATTTTTAACTTCTTTAATACTGAAAACATATATATATATATGTATATATATGTACACACACACACACACACATATATATATTTATATAAAATTCTCTGTGGTCTGATCATTTGTGAGTTCAGATAAGCTCTTAGTAGGGACCTTAATTTCATGCATACCCAGAACAAGATTAGCAATTAAAAGGAGGACATACACATGGGTCTATCAGTATATATCCTTCTAAGCCATTCAAATATTTCTTTTTTTGTTCATCACAGCTTACTGCAAATAATTAATTTTATGGCTATATCTAAAAAGATTTAAACCTGGAAATAAATATCAATAATAGTGAAAACTTCAGAAAACCCAGAACCAGGGGTCACTCTGATTGTCATGTACTTCTATTCTTACATGATTTGTATCTGAACAGGAGTAGAGGCTTCCACCCCATCTACTCCTCTGTGTACTTAAGTCTACATAGTTAAGTCATTATCTCCTGTTTAATGACATCATAGTCTGTTACCATGGCAAGGGCTGATGTCACTCCTTCAATATTATGACTTAAGTACAGGCTCAAGCACTGGGAACAGATGGGCTGCAAGGGAGAAAAACCCTTGTTTAAATAAGATTGTTGCCAGAAGTAGGCTCAGAATTGCCAAGTGTAATTAAAATTTTATTTTAAAATACAGTTCACAGTTTATACATGATAGGAAGAGCTTTTCTTTTCTTTTTTTTAAAACCATGTGAACTTTCCCATTGCCACACAACACAAAAGAGGCTCTATTTTTCATGTAGGGCTATGCACAGTTCAAGGAACTATGATATCAAGGAGAGTGAAGATAAATCTCATGAACATGGCAACCCTATTTGTTAAAGTGTCACATTTCATGGGAGTGGTGTCACTGGCATGAAAAATTGCTTTTGAAAAAGAAAATTACCAGTGAAAGGTTTAGGTGGGTATAACGTACTAGCTAGAATGCAAGAGCCATCACTTTTTCTTGGGCGAAATGTTAGGTTTGCTCAAGTGTTTGTATAAAAACAGCAACACTGGGGTCTGGTTGATAAATACTCACCATCACCATTTGTCATCATCTCCTTGAGATCTACCAAAAAGATCTCAGTGCCCCCATGATGCAGTAGCTTCATGGATGTTATACTGGCATGCGTGGCAGTGACCATTTTTATAAAGGAAATCTTTGAAGTGAGAATAGAAAGATATCAGAGCTAAAAACTATATTGCCTTGTTGCTTAAAATAGCTACTGCCCTTGTTGTTGCTGCTGAGTTGTTTTTCAGTCATGTCTTGACTATTTGTGACCTTATTTGGAATTTTCTTGGCAAATATACTTGCCATTTCCTTTTCCAGATCATTTGACAGATGAGGAAACCAAGGCAAATAGGATTAAAGGACCTGCTCAGGGTCACACAGCTAGTAAGTGTCTGAAGCTGACTTTAAACTCAGGTCTTCCTGGTTCCAGGACCAGTGGTCTAAACCTCTGGGCTATATAGCTGCCCTTATGAGAAGAGCATTTTGACCCAGAAGTTATTATACATTTCTATATATACATATGCATGCCTACAAACATATGTATATGTATATGTATATAAATGTCTGGCTGTGTCTAGATATACATATGAAATTAATTCCAGGTCAAAATAGTGTTTATATAGGTTTATATACATATGTATGTACATATATATTCACAGATTTTCTCTATATTACTAGGCACAGATTATACAGAAATAAGTATTTGTACATTTATATAATATGGTATATGCATTTCTACACAGACATATTTATTTTTTTAAAAAGTCTTTCCCATACTTTCTAAGGCCATACCAATGACACAAGAAATAATAGCAACAGAAACAGGAAAAACCCATGAATTATAAGTTAATATTTTCTCTTTTATGAATTGTTATTTGTCTACACTTCATTTTTTCAGTCCTAGGCTGATTTCCTTGAGTTGCTGGGAGTGCAGATAGACATGGCCCATTTTTTACTAAAGTGTGTCCTCTATACTGTACATTATAGGCTAAGAAAAAATGATAATATTTGTGATGATCACCCATTACACAAAAATATCAAAGGATTTCAAATACTTAATAAATTAATTAAAATGTATAAATAAAATAAATAATAACATTGTTAATAAAATTTAGAATCTGCATTTTCACTCTTATATATACCTTAATATTTCAAAATTTTAATTAGAGTAATTCATTTTAAAATATGTATGTATACCATACTATTTTAAAAATAGTCTTTTTTACTATAAAATTATAACTATATTACTTTCTAGTCGAAAGATTTTTTTCCTGAGGGAGGGGATGGGCACTGAATATTTGCCTTTGATTTGTTCTTGAATGGCTTTAGATTGATTCTTGAGAATGAAAAGAGCTGAAAGATTCCTTTTCAAGAAAGTCTTAGAATGTTGGTTCTTGTGGTAGACTGACCCAGGACCACTCAGTCAAGGTTTTGCAGAGAACACCTTCAGGAAGAGAACTTTTGAGGAATAGTGGATGATAATTCACCATTTCTCTTTTAATTAGGAAAGTGAGCAATTGTGTTAAAGTACCACTTTCTTCCTAAGAGCTGTGTGAATGTGGCTTGAATGGGTATAAGCAAATGAGACCAAGATTGGCATTCTTCACCAATCCTCCATCTCAGCTTGCCTGTTTCCTTTTCTGTCTACCTCAACTTTCTTTAACTCCCCTCCAAACTCTGCCATCCCCAAGCAGGGATTTGTAAAAGGGAGGATCTTCTATTTTCCAGCACAGTTCATCTACCTTTCCAAATTCTGGGCACTCTGCTGCAAAATCCTTTGGGGTTGTTATGATAGATAACCAAGCAGCAAATAGATTGAAGCATAGCAGCTGTTTATTGCCCTCCAGGGTGAATGGAAAATTCCCTTCATTTTACTGATCAAGATAGTGTCAGAGAAGTGAAATGGCTTGCCAGTGGATAAGTGCTAGACCTGGAATCTGAACTCAGGTCCTCAGACTTGAAATGCAACCTACTACAATGTCTACCTGTGTTTGTAGGCAGCATCCTACCCCTTTGCAGTCATTTTGTTTTACATGCACTAATGAGGGAGTACGATTATTGAACCATAAAAGAACAGCCACATAGTTGCTTTAAATAACATGTCAAGAACTTGAAGTCGTGTTAGGAATTAGGTATATGATGGCATTGTGGCATTATACTGGAATAAAAAGAGTCTGTAGTAGTGGGGATAGAGGTAGATGGGTAGTATGCAGAGTCTCTAGGGTGCATGGTAAATGGATTTTAGGTGGTAAAATAATTACTTTAAACAATTATAAAGACAATATTCATCATAAATTACATGAATTTATGTGAATCTCCTAAGCATTGCTGCGACTGTGTAAATGTTACATTTGGGCAGTCCCAATGGTCAAGGAGTCATGTTGTTTTCTGGGGTTAATTTCTAATGTTCAAGAGTGCTTTCAACAAGCTCACATTTCTTCAACCATTTATTAAGGGAACAGATGGTAACAGAAGGACTGTTATCCATAGAAGCAGATTTATCTTGTCTGACTGATATTGCTAGGTAAATGACCTTAAGCTGGTCACAAATAGTCACATGACAACAATGTGGTCCATAGGTCTCCCTGGGAGCCAATCGTTTATTAACTCTTTTGTGCTCAGGGACAAAATTTTCCCTCTGGACAGTGAGATGACATCTGTGAAGTAAATCATGCTACAGATGAATTCTATTAGGTTGATACTCATATGCTGTAAGAAAAATAATCCAGTAAACTCTTATGTGATTTTGGATATATTCAAATATTGTATTTTAGTATATCTAATTAGCATAATTTTTCAAAAAGTTTTTTTTTTTTTAGGGAGAAGAAAAAAAGAAATAATTTCTACTAAAGGCTGTTGAGCCTGGATTTTTATTCTGCTGTACAACTCTCACTATCCTAAAAGGGGCCAGCAGAGCCAAGCCACCACCTTGATTCGTTGCCATGCAACGGTAACAGCCTGTGGGCTCAAATTCTTCTCCATTATGCCTAAAGAGAATGATGGGGGGAAACAAAATTATTTTCTGCTTCCTTGCTGGATGCCTTGTTTTCTATTCCTCCCTCCTTTTTTAGTGTTTCTATGTGCATTTTGTTGCATAAAGTATGTGCTCTCTGTGATTTATCTTCTATTATGAAAAGCCGAGATTCACACTTGGTGTGGACTAGATCGTACAGAGTGTCCGGTAGATCTGAGACCAGCTGTGAAAGACTGACCTCATCAAACTCCATCCTGGAAACTGCCTTGCTGTGAATATTCACCTGCAGGAAGGAACTACAGCTGCCTGCTTTCTGCCAGCCAGGGTTTTTTCCCCTTTTCTTTCCCTGTCTACATTATGCTTTTTTGAATGTACTGCTTCTTTGAAAGCCATCTTACCCAGCTGCCTTCCCACTAAATGCACCTACTTCTCTTCTCTCTTTTAAGTATGGAGAACACATAAAATAGAAATAGAATAGGTGGAGGCACTAGAAACGTCCTTTCTGTAATGCTCAGTACTTTTCTGAAGTTGGATCTCCCACTCCATTCCATCCTATATCATACTGAAGACACCAACTCATGGTGTAACTACTGAGTATTAATTATAATGAGTCTCTAGATTTTTCATTTCTTCATTTTTTCTCTCTTCTTTCCCTGCTTTCTCTGTTGTTCCTTTTCCTCTTTCCTTCTTCCTCCCTTCCCTCTACCATCCTCCCCTCCCCTCTCTTCCACTCTACCCTCCCTCCCTCCTTCCCTTCTTTCCTCCCTCCCTCCCTCCCTCCCTTCCTTCCTTCCTTCCTTCCTTCCTTCCTTCCTTCCTTCCTTCCTTCCTTCCTTCCTTCCTTCCTTCCTTCCTCCCTTCCTTCCTCCCTCCCTCCCTTCCTCCTACCTTCCTCCCTCCCTTCCTTCCTTCCTTCCTTCCTTCCTTCCTTCCTTCCTTCCTTCCTTCCTTCCTTCCTTCCTTCCTTCCTTCCTTCCTCCTTGCTTCCTTCCTTGCTTTCTTGCTTCCTTCCTCCTTGCTTCCTTGCTTCCTTGCTTCCTTGCTTCCTTCCTTGCTTCCTTCCTTCCTTCCTTCCTTCCTTCCTTCCTTCCTTCCTTCCTTCCTTCCTTCCTTCCTTCCTTCCCTGAACCTGTGGTGGATGCTAACCATCTAAAAGGCAAACAGGAAAGGAAGTATAGTATTTTGGAAAGAGTATGGGTTCTGATATTGGTTCTAATAATTTTATCTGGATAGACTTGGGAAAGTGATTTAAATGGTCAGGACTTTGTTTCCTCATTTAGGGAAAGTAAGGAGGCTGGACTAATGATCTCTCAAGTCCTTTCCAGTTCCAAGTCTATAGTGTATGAAAGTTCTACTGTATGGGGAGATGTTTTTCAGAACTCCTTCCTTATGAAACCTCCCCCTTGCCTTTGCCAGGTAACATTTTGTTCTCCATCTCATCTATACAGAAAGCTCCTTGAGAGTGAAAACTGTTTTATTTGTTGTTGTATCCTTCATAACACCTAGCATGATGCCTTGTTGGTAGGAGGCATTCAACAAATGTTCATTGAATTGAGTTGAATTTAAATTACTCGTCTGTCATCCCCAAAGTTTTTACTCAGGGCTGACTACATAGACGCAAGAGAAGGAAGAATTCCTCTTGAACCTTATCTCTAAGTGTGAAAGATGCTATCTCAGAATCAAACTGTATCCTAGGGCATCGTTATTTTAAAGTCAGATGAATCTGGTACATATTAATAACAATGGTCAGAGAAATGCCAGAGATATTATAATCACTTGTTGGGATAGAAATTTCCTAGTGATAATGTCAAGCTCAAATACACCAGGAGTTTCCTAAGATGCTAAGTAGTGAAACATCACAGCTGCAGAGATAACTGGCTTTATTTTGATGGGTCTTGGTTTCCTCATTTTGGAGACAAACTGTAAGAGTGATTTGTTTTTTTCTACACAGGATTCTATAATATTTCTATTAAGAGGAGTATCTAAATTAATAAATTCTGCCATATTATTAGTTAATTAAGTAGCAGAATGTCTGGTCTGTTCATCAGAATTTGTCAATCTGTTGGGATGGAGTTATTCCCGGACATATAACAACTATTTTCTAAAATATTCTTAGCTTCATACCTAGAGAACTGCATTAATTCTTCGATCCATTATATTTAAGAACCATTACTCATGGAAAAATCTTGGCTACATTGTTATGATTGTTTATAAAACCCATAAGTGCTACTCATCCTATATATACTATGTCTTTTACAGCCTTGCCAATAGCCTTGGCTCTTGAAAGAAATCTGCCAAAGAACCCAGGTTTTCTGATTGGTGATTGACTTTTCCAGGACCACTACTTCAGGAAAGTACCAGTGAACATGTTTCCTGTCACTCCCTACCCTCTGGTTCTCTGGACATCTCTTCTAATAAAGAAAATTCCATTGCTACAATGTACAGACAACTCCCCCTTCCCTCCCTACCCTCCAGTTCTGGAATCATGAGCCATGATGAAATAAATGTTGCTGATATTCCTGGATAGGAAATGTCAATCTGTGGCCCTATTCACTATTCCCATAACTCTCTGGACCAATGAGTTCCTCCTGGACCACCTTTCCCTTTTGAGTGTTGTTTTCCTGATTAGGATTGAAACTTTCTGAGAACAGGGATTTTCTTTGTCTTTACTTTTTTATAACCTTTTGATGTAATATATATATATATATTTTAAACCCTTACCTTCCTTCTTAGAATCAATAATGTGTATTGGTTCCAAGGCAGAAGAGTGGTAAGGGCTACGCAGTGAGGGTTAAATGACTTACCCAGGGTCAAACAGCTAGGGATTGTCTGAAGCCAGATTTGGACCTAGGACTTCCCATCTCTAGTCCTGGCTCTCAATCCACTGAGCTACCTAGCTTCCCCCTATGTAATATATTCTATATAGATTATATTTTATAATATATAATAATTTATGCTTGGCACATAGTAACTTCTTAATAAATTCTCTCTGTCTCTGTATTTCTTTGCCTCTGTCTTTCTTTCATTCAGGAACTGTCTGAAGGAGCAGCTGTTGGGAAGCAGCTGATACTTTATTGGGTAAAGCTCTTGACCTGGAATCAGAAACAATGGACTTCAAATTGAGCCTCAGAATGTAATAGCTGTGTGACTCTGGGCAAATCACCAAATTCTGTTTGCCTTAGTTTCTTCAACTGTAAAATAGGGATAATAATAATTGCACTTACCTTACAGGGTTGTTATGTGGATCAAATGAGATAATATTTGTAAAAAAAAAAAATCCATGCATGAAAGCCACTTGGCACATTTCCTGGTGCAAAATAGGTAACACAGAAATGCTTACCCCCTTTTCCTCCCCTCTTATTCATTATCTTACTATAATATGGATCTTTGATTTTTTGCTCTTGGCTCAGTCCACAGATGACGGAACTCTTGGTAAACCTTTCAGATTGGTCATTCCTTCCAGGGTCTGTACTCCACTGACATAGCAGTCATGAACTCAGAACAGATGAGTATTCCAAAAAAGATCCATCATATGAATTAAATGAAACCCTATATTATTTCCTTTTAGATTTTTAAATTGTTCTTTCTTTGTATTTCTCATAGACTTTTCAAAGGACCTCCAAGGCTAAATTGACCATCTCAAATATATATATTTTATATAATATGGTGTACATATAATGTGAGGTATATATATATAATATGGTGTATAGCTATTATATATAAAATATGGTATATATACACTATGGTATATATATTATATGGTATATATAATTTGGTGAATATATACCATATGCTATATATTTTTAATATGGCATATATACTTTGGTGTATATATAATATGGCATATATAATTTGGTGTGTATATAATATGGTATATATATTTAATATGGTATATATATAATATGGTATATATACTAAGGTATGCAAATACACATATATATGGTATACATATATAATATGGCATATATATAATATGGTATGTACATATATATTATATGGTATATATATAATATGGCATATTATATGTGGTGTTTATATACCATATATAACAAATATATACCATAGTCATTTGGGAGAACACTTCTTGTTTTCCCCTTTTTGTTAATATGATACTCATTACAACTCCATATAATCACCTAATATGGTAAATTGGCCATGACTGTCCCATAAAAGCTTGAAATGGCAGTTGTACAACTTTGAAAAGACTCTGTGCTCCAACTTGACAAACAACTTCCCTTTGGCTAACAGAACTTAATTTAGGTGGCCATTGTAGATTAAACCGACTTGCTCATTTCCACATCTCCTGGTGGTAGACTAGTAAAACAAATAACAGAACGTTAAGGCTGGTTGATTTGGCCCCTGCATACGTAACAGGCTTTTTACCTGTGCTCTGAACAAAGCTGGTTCCTGTGCAGTTTTCTTACCTGTCAAGGTGAGACATGACCGTCTTGGAGACGTCTGCCCCAGCTTCTTGCAAGATTCGTATAATCTGAAAGGGTGAGTTTGGATTCCTCCCAGGGTGGACAATAACTGGGCATCCAAGCTGAGACTGTGCATGGGCTGTTGCCTGAAGTACCTTATTCTCACTTTCGGTGAGAGGCCAGGAACAGCCAATTTCTCCAATAACTCCGCATTTGATGTCGGTCCCATCAGCTCCATGTAGTATTTCATTAGTAATAATCTCTGTAAGCTAAAGAACGAGAACACCTTATAAACAAAAGGTACATGAAAATAATTATCGGAAGAATATTTAGTCAACAAATATTTTATTTGAACAGCCTTCCACTGAACACCTAGGAGGTACTGGGTACTATTTGGATGAAACAAAGTTACCTCATTTTTCCAATTTAAAGACTTAAGGTGCATTTCCAATGGAATATTTTTAGGGAGTGGGGTGGGGAGAAGCATAAGAGATGAAATTCCAGACTATTGATTTCATGGGTTTTTGAACATTCCTCCCATTGACATAAAGGGGGTAATTCAGCTTATCTAGAGTTTTTTGCACCAGAAGGTTGACTGGGGGGTTCTAAGCAGTTAAAACAACTTGCTCCTCAAGTTGCTGGTATATGTAGGAGGCAGGATTTGAACCAGTTTTCCTGATTTCAAGGTTGACACTATAACATACTGTTTCTTTCGCTATGCATAAAACCTATGACTTTAAGATCAATGAACCAAATGAGGGAAAGAGCAATTAGAAAATGTATAGAATTAAGAAAGTAGTCTGTTGCCCAAACTATAATATCTGGCAGACAGAGACAGTTGTGGAATAAATTAAGCTCACAGTAAGTAAACCTGTTATTCCACCTTTTCTGTTTAATACCCCACACAAACAGAAAATACTATACACAATTCATCTGCCCTATGACATTATACCTTTAAGTTCATGCATTTAAGATGGTTGTTAAGAGTAATTGGGTTGTGTGCAAGCATGCTGGGAGAATAGAATGCCTACATATTTTGGAAAAGCAAAGTCCTCATGATTAAAGAAATGGAGAATTATAATTTTGAAAATGAACACTCAAACAAATTGTTCTTTGCAAAAATACAGCTACTCTGCTATTACCATGTAATAGATGATGGTAAATATACTCTTTGGGGTCTGTTTGTCTATTTCTCTATATCCCTCGAAGAGTCACTCCTAATTTTCCTCTCCTAACTCACCCTTCCTATTCATTATCATGCTAAAGATCAAAACAGATGAGTGGATTGTCCTCCACACTCTCTCCAACCCCCAACTTTGAAAAGGGAGAGGTAAAAAAATTCACAAACATGCCAAGTCTCTGCCTGCCAAGTTTCACCCTACAGTGAATTTTTACTGCTGGGTTATTATAAAATTGTGAAGGAAAATTGAGCTTGCATAATTGAGGTTTATAATGGAAAACTAAGGTTTATAAACAGGCCATGGTACTACTATTGAGCACTGATACAATACACATGAAACATAATTATCACTATTTGGGAACTTTCACCCATACAGTATGTCAAGATTTTCTTTGTCCCAAGTTTTCTTTGTGAACTATTATTGATCTGGCATTCAACCTCCATCTCCTTCTGCTCCCCCATGACTCTCTGTAGCATGCACCACTACATCTGAGCCAATGAGCTTTTCTTATGTGACTTGAAGTTCATCAATAATAAGGAAGTAAAGACAATACTACTCTAATTTGATGTATAGATATTGACCAAGACTGGTTTACCTGTTCTATTGACATGGCACGGGTCTCTGGAGAATGTGTTCCATCCACATAAAATCCAGCCCCAGAAATGATATGGACTCCAGTCTCTTCTGCAAACCACTTCAAGGTCTTCACATTACGACTAATTCCAGAGGTTGTGTTTTCTACTAAAGCCCCACCACCACTGGCCTTGTAATATAAGAGCTCCTCCTTGATGGCTTCAGTCTCTTGATTTAGTCGAAGGTTCTCCTTGTGGGAATAGGGGTTATTTTGAATCCAAAACAAGTTCTTCATCTCAAAGGATCCCTTAGACAAAGCTTCTTGGCCTGACCAAGGAGGGGTATAGCAGCAGTCAAAGGTCATGGTCAAGTGTTCATGGGTTAAGGTCTGGCCAAGTTGACTTGGTTCCACAAGACCTAAAACTGTCTGCACTTTGCCACTTAAGGAAGCCATTTCCAAGGACAGGATTTTAGCAAGACTATTTTCTGAAAAAGAAAGAAGAAAAGCAGTTAAGAACAATCTAACAGAAACACAAACCCCTCCCATCTGTGAGAGGATGTGTGATTAGGAGCAGGCACCTGAGACTGAATCAATGGAATTAGAGATGTCATCTCACTTATCATCCTGCCAATGTTAGGTTTCTTTTTACTATGTATTTTTTGGAGCATTTAAAGTCCAGTTGAATTATAAGTGACAAGGGCTATACAGGAGGCTCATACTACTTCCATTGGGATATGACTGCAAGATCTAATCACAACCCCATCTGGAGGAAATATTTCTTGATATTCAGTCCACATTTTTCTCTCATTTAATTTCATCTCATTAGTCTTAGCTATGCCCTTTCAGATCACCCTACCCACAATCTTCACTTTTCTTGCCCTCTCTAACCTTCAAGGTTTATACCAAGTTAACAGGATTCTTCCATTAGTCATTATTCTACGTCATACCCTTGAAAAAAAGAAGTTGGAATAAGAGAATCACATCCCATTTGGCACAGATTTTTCAGAATTTTGAGCTGATAAGGAGAGACCTTAGGAAATAATGTAGTCAAACTCATTATGCATTCTGACATTGAAGCCCTCAGAGACTATGGATTATGCCTAATGCCATATAGATAGAAAGTAATGGAGCTGGAACTGGAACTCAGGTCTACTGATTATAGATGTTATGTGACTGTAGGGTACATGAAGAAGGCTTTCTGCAAACCACAAAAGCTGCTCTACAGATAATAATTCTCAGTTATGTGTGGAAATCTCATTTTCAATAACAGGAACCTGATGATTCAATTTGTTAACGATGATTTAGTTGTTAATCAAATTTCTGTCTTCTTCTTGTATTGTAGATATTCTTAAGAAGGAAAAGAGCAGTGAAACTCACATTTAGGAAGACCTGGGTTTGAATCCTAAGAAACTTAGTAGCTTTGTGACTGGGATTGGGAAGAGATCAATTACTCTATGAGCCTCAGTTTCTTCACCTGGAAAATAGGAATAATAACAGAACCTAACACAGGGTGGTAGTGAAACTTAAATGAAATAGTGAATGTAAAATACTTCATAAACATTGCAGTGTTATATAAATTTCAACTGTTATTTTTAAAAGGGAAACTTAAGATTCCAGACTTAGAACTGTAAGGGACCATCTGGCCCAGGGGCTATTAACTTTTTGATGTGTCATAGACTCATTTGGTGGTCTGGTGAAGGAAGCCCAAAAACGCCTTTTTAGAATAATGCATAAAATAAAGCACATAGGATTCCAAAGGAAAACAATTCTTTTGAGATAAGTTATCAATACACACACACACACACACACACACACACACACACACACACACATATATATGTATTTAAAACTTTATGGGCCCCAGGTTAAAAACCCTTCATCCAGTCCAACGCCTTCATTTTATAATGAAGAAACCAAAGATCCATTTCTTCCCTTGTGTTTGGAAGTACATTCTCTAAGAGAATGCTCCCTGCTATTGAAGAAAAGACTCTCATGACAGAGATGGATACAGATGGCTATAATGACCACTGAAAGATGGTTCTGAAGCTCCCCATTATCCCTGGGTCTTTATCTCATGACCAAAAGCTTATTCTGGATAGTGAATAGAAATGTGTGTATGCACATGTATAAAGTATATATAGGTATGCACATATAGTTACATATACCCATGTGCAAATATGTGTGTATGTATCTCTCTCTCTCTCTCTCTCTCTCTCTCTCTCTCTCTCTCTCTCTCTCTCTCTCTCTCTCTCTCTCATGCATTTATGTCTTCCACTAAGGAGAAAGATCTTTTTACCTTTCCCCATGTTGTGGAAAGCTCTGACCTTTAGCTTCTTCTCTTCCTGAGCTATGAGGAAATACAACTTCTAGAGTCTTTAGCCACTTAGGCTCCCTCATTAGGTAGAAAAAGACAGACAGAGACAAAAAGGTAGAGACAAAGTAAAACAGAAATGGAGGAACATAAAGGAGAGATACGAGAAACAGAGATGAGGAGAGAGAGACAGCAATTACAGAAGATCATCTTCACTTCTCATGTAGTGGTTCCTAATCTTTCTTTCTTTCTTTCTTTCTTTCTTTCTTTCTTTCTTTCTTTCTTTCTTTCTTTCTTTCTTTCTTTCTTTCTTTCTTTCTTTCTTTCTTTCTTTCTTTCTTTCTTTCTTTCTTTCTTTCTTTCTTTCTTTCTTTCTTTCTCTCTCTCTCTCTCTCTCTCTCTCTCTCTCTCTCTCCTCTCTCTCCCTCCCTCCCTCCCTTCCTTCCTTCCTTCTTTCCTTTCCTTTCTTTCTTTCTTTCTTTCTTTCTTTCTTTCTTTCTTTCTTTCTTTCTTTCTTTCTTTCTTTCTTTCTTTCTTTCTTTCTTTCTTTCTTTCTTTCTTTCTTTCTTTCTTTCTTTCTTTCTTTCTTTCTTTCTTTCTTTCTCTTCCTTCCTTCCTTCCTTCCTTCCTTCCTTCCTTCCTTCCTTCCTTCCTTCCTTCCTTCCTTCTTTCTTTCTTTCTTTCTTTCTTTCTTTCTTTCTTTCTTTCTTTCTTTCTTTCTTTCTTTCTTTCGACCAGAACATATTCATGTGACTGCATACAATATGGGCACACCTAACGAAATGTTCCTGGACACATCCTTTGAGATCCACTGCTCTAAGAGCCCCCTTCTAACAGTTACCCTGAAACATATTTACTGCTGTGATCCAATGGAGGGCTCTTGGGAACCTCTCCCCTTCAATTTGACACGAGCATGGCATAGTGTTGAAAAAGGGAAGGTGAGAGAAACAGGTTTTGTTTTGTTAGGTTGTTTCCTGAAAGTGGTCATGACTTCCCTTGAGCTATCTTCATGTACAACTGAGTAGAAGGTGGAACAGGGGAAAAGAGGTGCTGAATAAAATTCTAGCAGACAGTTCAGCTGAACTGGTAATAATGACCAAGCCAAAAGGAACAATTGTACATTATTGCTCTTAGGGAAGTAACAGAAGCAACTCAGGTCCCAGACCCTTGGAACCTTGCAGCAGAACTCTATCTACAAGTTCCAGCACCTGAGGTGAATTCAATTGAATGGGAAGAGGAAGGACAATAAGGGTCCAAGATATGAGCATTCTTGTTTGTAGCTGGGACACAATGGAGCCAGAGATTATGGGAACTAGAGACATTAAGGAACCAGGAAGTCAGTATTGAATAGATAGAGAGGTCAGAGTAGAAGAGAATTTAAGGGATAGAATCAAAACTGGTATACACTGTGGGATATAGTGGAGAAGGAAAAATGATAGGGAATCTGTCCATAGTTGATGGAAACACAGATATGCACAGGACACAACTTAATTTACCTAAAATGAATATTTTAAATCCTAACCTTCTGACTTAGAATCAATACCATGTATTAGTTCCAAGACAGAAGGGCAGTAAGGGCTAGGCAATGGGTGTTAATTGACTAGCCCAGGGTCACACAGCTAGGAAGTGTTTGAGGCCAGATTTGAACCTAGGATCTCCTGTCTCTAGGTCTGGCTCTCAGTCCACTGAGCTACACAGCTGTTCCCTACAATGAACTTTAAAGAAACATAGGTATGCTCTCAGAGGTGAGGGCTTGAAAATGGCATCAGGGTACAAGAGTTCTGCTACTTGTTCTTTCTTTTCCTATGTATTAGAGAGTATGAAGGAAGAGCCAAGCTCCGCCTTGGAGATGTTGCCAAGAGATGTGATATCTTTCAGAAGAAAGGTAGGTTTAAGTGAATATCAGAGGATGGAAGAAATATCTAGTATAAAGGTGAATTTTTAACATTAGAGGCAGGTTCCAGAACACCACAATGGAAAGGAGAACAGGGTTAAGGGATATCTGAGCTGATTTTACTACAGCAGTTGGGTGATATCAGCTGCTATCAATGATTTCCTCAGTAGATGCTTAGATGATCCTAGACCTCCCCAGGACGGGTAGCTTGGTGGATACAGTTTGCTTTTGTAGGAAGGAGAGTTCTGGGAGTGAGAAATGAGGATAACTGGGCTTACAGATAAAAAAACTCAACAGCTATATGAGTAGGACTGTCTGGGTGCTGCTGGTCTCCCAAAGGTGTGCCATATTTTTTATTTCCTATGTCTGTGCTTGTTGGTTTTACTGTCTATTTCCTCCATCAATTCTCCTAGTTTCTCCATTAGAAATTTGGTTGCTATACCATTTGGTGCATACATGCTGATTAGTGATATTTCCTCATTGTCTATACTCCCTTTTAATAGAATATAGTTACCTTCCCTATCCCTTTTAATCAGGTCTATTTTTGCTTTGGCTTTGTCAGATATCCTGATTTCAACTCTTGCCTTCTTTCTATCAGTTGAGGCCCAGAAGATCTTACTCCATCCTTTAATTCTGACCTTGTGAGTGTCTACCCGCCTCATGTGTGTTTCTTGAAGACTACATATGGTAGGGTTTTGAATTCTAATCCATTCTGCTATTTGCCTATGTTTTATGGGTGAGTTCATCCCATTCACTTTCAAAGTTATGATTGTCACTTGTGGGGCATTTTGATATACTCCCCTAATTCTGACCTTTCTTCTTTAGCTATAACCTTTTAATTCAAAAGTGATTTCTTCTTTAGCTATAACCTTTTAATTCAAAAGTGATTTACTTTAAATCAGTCCCCCTAGTCCCCTCCCTTGATATGTTTCCCTTTCTAGCCCCTCCCTTTTTGTTCCCTTCCTCTCCCCCCTGTTCTTCCCTCCCTTTTTCTGTCCCTTCTTCCCCTACTCCCCTTGGTTTTCCCTTCCTCCTTACCCTGTTGGATAAGATAAAACTCAAGATCCGAATGGATCTGGATGCTCTTCCCTCTCAGAGTTGATTTCATTGAGAGTAAGGTTTAAGTTTAAAGTTTAAGTTTAAAACCTCTCTTCCTTTCCTTCTTATAGGAGAAGGAGAATTTTTCCTGTCCCCTTCTCATGTGTATCTTTGTGTGGGAAAGATTATTCTATTTAGTTTCCCTCCCCTCTATTTCTTGATGTAAATCTTAGTATCCTCAATGATTCCCCCCTCCCTTTTTCTTTCTTTTTCCCCCCTTTCACCAAATTGTCTTGATGTCCCAATCTTTCCCTAGGCATGATTCTTCTAACTACTCTAATGATGCATACAATTTTTGAGAGTTAAACATTATATTTTCCCCACATAGTAATATATATATATATATATATATATATATATATATATATAATTTGATATAAATGTAGCCCTTATAGAAGAGAGTTTGAATAAAAGAAAAAGATAACATTTTTCTTCTTTTCCCTTTCCTTCATATTTACCTTTTCATGTTTCTCTTGGTCTTTGTGTTTGGATATCAAACTTTTCACAGAGCTCTGGTCTTTTCTTGGAAATCTTGTATTTTGTTGAATGCCCATACTTTCCCCTGGAAGTATTGTAAACCTTAAAATTTCTTAGACTTATGAATGTTGGAAATTTCACCATTGGGAAATTTCATACTGGAAAAAATTTCCTACTGATAGTAAGAACTCTATTGGAATGTGAAACCCCTTGGCATGGGAGGATCTTTCTCCTCCATACTTAAGACTACTTTAGGACAGAAACCTTTTGCTAAACAATGGAAAGGGCTTTGATCTATGCTTAAGCATAGAACAGGAAGTTCTTTGAGTCATGATTGATTTTAGAATTAATACAATAGAGATACTTGGAATGACAGAACCAGGTCTTGGAAAATACAATCTCCACCCTACTTAGAGTAACAGGATTTAGGAAGGGCTGCAGCAAGATCAAGATTTAATTATTTGAGAATATGACCTTCAACAGACATGTGCAAAGCCACAGACCTCTGGGTGGTCCAGGGTTAAACTAGAGCCACCATTGGCACAGGGGAGACATGGACAGTGATTGGTAGATGTGAGAACTGAGGGGAGGGAATTTAGATGATTTCCTTAAATATAGCAGGGTCTGAGGACAGGAGAAGGAGAGGTTTTTTGCTCTGAGAGGAGGAGGTTTTGCTCTGAAGGAGGCTGAGAGGAGAGAGGTCCTGGAGGGAGAGCTCCTGGAGAGGTCTTGAAAGAGGCTGTGGAAGGAGAACTCAGGAGGAGTCAGGAGGAGAAGGCTCTGGAAACATTTCTTGAAAGGAGGCTCTCTTGAAGGTGGAGCCTGAGGTTGGCATGAGAAGCCTTACCTAGAGAGATCTTGGGTGAGTGATAAAACCAACTGACTGATTTATTCATTCTTATTCCTTTCTTACTTTCTCTCTTTTTATATTGATTAATCAGTGTATTATAAATTAAATTTCTCTATAAAACCCAGTTGGCTTTGGCATATTCATAAATTGGCGATATATTCCCTGGCGACCATCTTATATTTATATAAAACCAAGACACAGTAGAAAACATATTTCAGTGGTCATAATTGTTATATATATTTCCCTTGCTCCCAAACATTTTAATTATCACAGTATATAGTCAGTTTTGATGGATAGCTGATTTTTGGTTGAAGACCCAGCTCTCTTGCTTTTCTGAATATCATGTTCCATGCCTTATGGTCGTTCAGAGTAGAAATTGCTAGGTCCTGTGTGACCCTGATTGGTGTTCCTTTATATCTAAATTGTCTTTTTCTGGCTTCTTGTAAGATTTTTTCTTTTGCTTGGAAGCTTTGGAATTTGGCAATTACATTCCTGGGAGTTGTCTTTTGGGGATTTAGTGTAGAGGGAGTTCTGTGGACTCTTTCAAAGCATATTTTGTCCACTTGTTTTAGAATCTCTGGGCAGTTTTCTTTGATGATATCATGTATTATGATATCAAGATTACTGTTTATTTCTGGCTTTTCTGGTAGACCAGTGATTCTCAGATTGTCTCTCTTTCCAGGTCTGTCACCTTTTCAGTGAGATATTTCATGTTATCTTCTAATTCTTTAGTCCTTTGACTTTGCTTTATTAATTCTTGCTCTTTTGCAAGATCATTGTCTTCCAGTTGCCTGATTCTGATCTTTAAAGACTGGTTTTCCTTTTCAGTTTGGTCTGACCTGTATTTTGAGGCTTCAAGCTGTTTCTGCATTTGCATATTTTGGTCTCTCAGATTGCTGAAATCCTTTTGCATTGTTTCCCATTTTTCCTGCCAGAAGGCTTCCATTTTTTTTTATAATTTCCGATTTGAATTCTTCAAGAGTTTGTGGAGAATTTCCATTTCCTTTGGAAGGTTTTAGAGCATTTGTTTGTGTTTCCTCTTCTATCTCCTCTGTATTTTGTATTTTTGCTCCTTAAAATGTATCCAAATCACCCCCTTCTTGCTTTTCTTGGTTTTTGGAGGCTTTTGCACTTTTGTACCATTTGCCATCTCTATGGTTTTTCTTCCCCTTTCCAGTCAGAAATTTGAGTGAGGGGGACTGGCTCTTAGTGTATCTGTCTGATGGTCTGGGGCTTTAGCACCAGGCAAATTTTCTGTTCTCCTCAGCTGCTCTGTCTTCCTGGGGAAGCCCAGGATCTGCCCTCCCCTGCCTGCCAGCTTTCAGGTGTTACTGCTCTCAGTGCCCTCCAGTTGCTTTTCTGCTGCCTTAATTCCATGCTCCAAGCCTGGCACACCACTGTCAGCAAGGTACCTCAGTGCCTTTGCTGGCCCTGAGTTTCCTGTCCTTTCAGAGGGCCTTGCACTCTAAGGGGAAAGGGGTCTTGGCCTCCCTGAGCTCTGTGGACTCATGATCGGATTATGTTCAGTTGGGTTGGTCAGGATGCGCCCCAAGGCAAAAACCTCTGATGAGACTATGATGGAAGGACCCAGCCAGGGGGCTATAGGCTCCCCCTTTCTCTCTCCGGCTGCTTCCCTACCATCTGTATTGGATGCCCCAAGACTGGCCCAGGTTGCTTTCAAGGTACACCCTTCAAAACAACACCTTTGCAGGCCTTGAGGTTGCCGCTACTGCTGTGGGCTCAGTGCTCTGGGTTGGGGGGAGGGGTCCTGCGACCTTCCTTCTGCCTTCCCCTTAGAGCCGAGTGTTCTAGGATTCCAGCTGTTGGGGGGGGCATACCTTTTGATTTGAGTCCAGAAGGAGGGTTCCCCGGCTCTGTCCTGTTGTTAAGTTTGAATTTCAGTCCCCTAGGAGCATTCAGTTTGTGATCGGTAAGGAAGGGTTTTCAGAGATCTGAACTTTTGCTGCTTCTAAGCCTCCATCTAGACTGGAAGTCCTAGACTTATCGCACCCTCTCTCTTTTTTGGTGACTATTTCTAACTCTTGTTTTTTGAGATGCATGTGAGGATTCTAGCTCCCTTCAATACATTTTTTCTACCATCTTGTCTGTAGAGAACTTAGAAAAAGTTTCCAAATAAGTAATATCTTCAGCCAGCTTTATGGATAACAATATTGCCCTTCCATATAATTAGGAGATTCTATACTAAGATATGACATTTTTGGATACACAAAGTCCAGTAGTCTTCCAACTTTCTTAGAATGAAGCTCCTTCAAGTAGTATCTTATAAATAGCCCAGTTTGGTTTCCAATGTTTCAAAGTTCCTATGTTGGGTTGGCACACAAATTTAATGTAGGCCATGTACACAGCCTGCAATGCTATAGTGCTCTATAAAAACACAATATTTATTATTTCAATTTGCCTCATAACAGCGATGTATTTATAACATGGCACTGTGTTTTAAGACATTTCTGTCAGCCTCCTTACCTTTTAAATCTTTCAGTGCAATAAATGTCCACATCCCAAGTATCCTAGCTGGTTGCTCTTGTTCTCAAAAACAGCAGGGATTTTATCTTTGGAATAATGGAGGGAAGGGGATTTTCTCTATGTATAAGTACTTAATGTATCTCTACCTTTTCTAAAATTTATTTTTAAATGGTTCCATTGTAAATCAATTTATTACTTTCAATTTTGAACACTATCAAAAAAATCAGTAAGGATGCCTATCTAAAGTCAAGGTAATCTAAACACTTCCATACAAGTAACAATAATGATACCTATCAAGTTTGCCAAATTCTGACATAAGCAACAATAAGCCCCTTGAAATCACTCATAAATAGTTGCTATACCAAATGGAAAGCATTCCAGTATAGTGAACAAAAATTCTGATCTGGGAGAAGTCTATTTTTTGTGAGTTCCTTTTTTTGGTTAAGAAAGTAAATAGACACAGAATCACAGAATTCAAGAGTTCAATGTGGTCTTAGTAGTCACTGGGGCCAACCCCTTCCTAATAGAGATCCTCTTTCTAACATAGCTGACAAGTGATCATTCTGCCTCTGCCTACACAGCTCTAAGGAGGGTGTTATCCACTCTCTCAAAGTTGTTGATTCTGCTTTTTGACAGTTCTAATTGCTTAGAATTTTTTTTTCTAAATTTGTCACTTTGCAACTTCTTGCATTGCTTATGATTCTGCCCTCTGGGTCACACAGAACAAACTTAATCTCCCTTCTATATGACAGTCCTTCAAATATTTTAAGACAGCTATCATGCCTTTCATGTGCCTTCTCTTCTCTAGGCAAAACATTTTCAGTTCCATCAATTGATCCTTACATAATTATATTTCTAAACTAAGGAAATTATATTTCTAAACTAAGCATCAGGGAAATGAATATGAGAACAGATATGCTTTCTAGAAAAGAAGGATAGTGGCATCCACAAAGTAAGTTCCACTTCGCAGATGGCTCCTCCATTTCAGGTCTCTTGGACCATTTCCCAAATACAAGTGATCTGTTCTTATTTTGTTTTTTGCTTAAGCCAAAATTGACAGTTGACTAGGTGAAAAATGGAAACTAATGGATAAATGAATTGATGAGTTGTTTGACTCAATTGAAAGGCAGCATGGTGTGGTAGACAGAGCACCAGGCTTGGATCCAGGAAGACACAGAGTTAAGTCATGCCTCTGATATATACTAGCTTTAAGACTATTTAAGGTATTTAACTTTTCAATACCTCAAGAAATCTCAAAGACTTATTTAGAGGTGATGCAGATTTGTATCAATGTAGAGAATTTACACACTGGAAGTTAATTATACATAGGAAATCACAGATCCAAAGCAAAACAAAACAAATTTATTTAATTGACTGGTGAATTCAGTCATAACTATTGACCTGGTAGCCTCATGCTACCACAGTAACAAAAATTTCCTCAAAAGGCACAGCTTCCTGAAATGAATAGATCATCCCAAGAGGGAAACAATTTGGGTTTTTAAAAATAGCTTTTCATCTACTCAACCAACATAAAAATATTCTTACCAAAATACAAGAAAATATTATCTCTATTCAGGTCAAAATACAACATGACTCACTAACTATTCACTATCCTAACATCCTGAAGCTACTGAAAGTGTAATCTCATTGTTGCCAAAATATTTTCTGTGTAGCTAACCTCCTTACATTGCTAAATTTGAAAAACTGAGATCTCACCCTGTCTCCATGTCAGAATAAGAGCATAAAGCTAAATTTCAATAACTTCTATGAGACTGTTAGCTGTAATTCTTTACTTCCACTAGGACTATACACTTCCTGGGCTTGAAAAATACAGAACTACTGGCTACAACAGTTGTGGCCATCTCTCTCTGTCTCTATGTGTCTGTCTCTCTCCCTCTCTCTCATAAGTAAAACAAAAAACAAAAAACAAAAAACACAAACTTCTCTCAGGAGATTAATGTTATTGTAGAAGTCACCAGAGGTTAAATGATTCCCATCAGTATATTTTAATCTCCCTCTAAAATTATGATATTTAAATAAAAGGTAAGAATTGTCCTTATTGTCTTTGGTCATAAATGTCCTTGGAAATTCTTTGTTTGATTTAAATTCCTGGCTAAATCACAAATATAATAATTACTTTTAAATTACCTCTGTCCCTCATGCAGTTTTATTTGGATGATTGCTTATTGAAGAACCATGAGAGATGGGATGAGCACTTGGCCCAAGAAATCTGGAGAAATAGAATCATTTGCCAAGTAATAGGAAGAATCATTTGCCAAGAATATATATCAAGAGATACCAGGCGGAATCCTGCCTTTGCTACTAATTTTTTGCTCTTGAACAAATGACATATTCATAAGTTGCAAGGAAAGTACTGACCTGCCAAATTAAAGAAGGTTCTTCATTAGACATGCCTACATTGATGAAATCATGGGTTCATTAAAAAAAGATCCATTTGGGGTTGGGTTATGTGATGTAGGATCCTTATTTAAGCCTAATTTTTTCTTGGTCAAACTGCTTTTCAATTTTCCCAGGAGTTTAGGGTCAGATGCAGCAAAATAAATGCATTTGAAACTTACATTATATGGTGTAGGATGCTGGTTTAACCCTATTTTTTTCCTTGCCAAATTACTTTCCAGCTTTCCCAGTGGTTCATAATTATAAAATTCTAGGAAGGATACTGACTAATTAGAATGGATTCAGAAGAGAAGAACCAGAATCCTGAGAGACATAGAAACAATATTACATAAAAATGGATTGAAGAAACTGGCAAGAACTGCCATAATATACAAAAGTAACAAAGAGAAAAGTTTTAGTTCAATATACAGAAAAACTTGTTAGAAGTTAGAGGTATGCAAAAGTGAAATGGGCTGGCACAGTTAAGTAGCTGGGGTGGATAGAGCCAGGCACAGAGACAGGAAGTCCTGGGTTTAAATCTGACCTCAGACACTTCTTAGTTGCATGACCCTGGCAAGTACCTTAAGACCAATTATCTAGCCCTTACCATTCTTTTGCCTTTGAACCAATACCTAATGTTGATTCTAAGATAGAAGGTAAGGTCTATTTTTTTTTAAAAGGTCAATGGGGGGAAGCAGTGAATTTTCAATTATCAGAATGTGGGTGATTGAATAAAAAACTTGGCATTACTTTTGATTCCCTAGTCTTAGCTACCCCACATATTTAACTAATTATCAAATCTTGCTATTTTCACCTTTATAACATTTCTTAAATCTGATCACTTCTCTCTACTCACAAAACCACCATCAGAATTCAACCCCCATTATCTCTCATCAAAACTACTGCAATATCCTTCTCATCACTCTCCTTGTTTAAAGTTTCTCCTTATATTGATTTATAACCTGAACAGCTGCCAAAGTGATTTTCCTAAATTAGAGGTCTGACTGAGTCCCTCGCCTACTCAACAAACTGCAATAGCTCCCAAGTGCCATTAGGATCAAATATAAATTGCCCTGTTTCACATTAAAAGCTCTTTAGAAGCGACCTACAACCTGGCTTTCCAGCTTCATTACACACTTTTCTCCTTCATTCACATTATGATCTAATCAAACTGGCCTTACTGTTCCTCTTCCTTGGTCCTCTATTTCCCATCTCCATCTTTCTGTTTTGTCCATACCCCATACCTAGAACACAGTCCTTCCTCACCTCTGCCTTCCAATCTCCCTAACTTTTCTTCAAAGATTTGTTCAAATAACATCTTCTGAAACAAGATAAAACTTTACTGATGCTTCCAGTGCTAATACTTTTCTGGCAATATTAGTTTATTTTCTATATGCCTATACACATATTTATAGGTTCCCTTTCTAGATTATAAACTCCTAGAGATCAGGAACTATTTTATTTCTGTTTTTTTCCCAGTACCCAGCACAATGCTTTTCAGAGAGCAAGCAATTATTAAATGCCTGTCGATTGACTGAATGATTAAAGAGGGAGTCCTTGCCCATATGGGTTGGACTGTTTAATACTTAGTGTCTTGACCCTTCCTGAGATTCTGTGAATTTAGAGATTAACAAGTGGTTGAGCTAGGACTTGAGTTTACATCTTCAGCCTACTGGGCCGAGTGCAAGTTGTATTTCTTTGGTAGGAGAGAGAGAGAGAGAGAGAGAGAGAGAGAGAGAGAGAGAGAGAGAGAGAGAGAGAGAGAGAGAGAGAGAGAGAGAGAGAGAGAGAGAGAGAGAGAGAGAGAGAGAGAGAGAGAGAGAGAGAGAGAGAGAGAGAGAGAGAGAGAGAGAGAGAGAGAGAGAGAGAGAGAGAGAGAGACAGAGAGAGAGAGAGAGACAGAGAGACAGAGAGAGACAGAGAGAGAGACAGAGAGAGAGACAGAGAGACAGAGACAGAGACAGAGAGACAGAGACAGAGACAGAGAGACAGAGACAGAGAGAGAGAGAGACAGAGAGAGAGAGAGACAGAGAGACAGAGAGAGAGAGACAGAGAGAGACAGAGACAGAGAGACAGAGACAGAGAGAGAGACAGAGAGAGACAGAGATAGAGAGAGATATTGAGTTGAGATTACACATTTTAGCACAAAGTATTTTCTAGTATTCTCAAACAAATATAAACTTTTTCTTTAGAGTGACAAATTGTAGGGGACGGGAGTTTATGAATCAAGTAGAAGAACTCTGAATTTCCTATAAATAAGTAATGAGTTAAAGCTTCACATTAAGTTACGTTGCTTTTATTAACATATTCCTTCACTTCTGGCATATGGTTGTTAAAAGTAAATTGATTTAGAAATGACCTATTGATTTATGATTAAATCCATATTCTGTGAAGGAAGGAAGAGTAACTAGCTGATGCCTAAGCTGAAAAATGTCCTAAACAGGAAAGAGCTTAACTTTAAAATAAAGTCAAAATAAAATATTTCAAACTCTTGCATAATTTCAAGAAATATATATTGCACACCACCTGTTCATACTGCACTGTGCTTTTCTCTTTGGACTTTAGTCTTTAAATGCTCTTTTGTAACTAGTTAATTTAAAAGGATAGTTAGGTGGCATGCTAGATAGTGCACTGGACTTGGAATCAGCAAGATGAGTTTCATGAGTTCAAATTTGGCCTCAGACACATTAGTTTTGTGACCCCGGGCAAGTCACTTAACTCTGTTTGTCTTAATTCCTCATCTGGGAAATGACCTGGAGAAAGAAATGGCGAACCAGTCTACTATCATTTCCAAAGAAACCCTAAGTGGGATAACAAAGAGTCAGGTATGACTGAACAACAAATTTAAAAGTAGCATTAAATTTTTTATTTTAATGCTGAAACTCTTGTGCTTTTCTCTGTCTCAGTACCAAAGCTTTCATGGGGTATCCCCTTGCTTTTTCTTTCTTTTTTTTTTAAGGCTTCCTGTGTTACAAAGCTATTTTAAGAAAATTTAGATCTTGTCTATCCAGTGATTGAGTTTCTGGCTTGGGGGAGTTCTGCTTTCTAATATATACACATTTTCAACTGAATAAGCTAAGCATGTAGAACAGAGGGTAGAGTGCCAGACTCAGAGGTTTAGAGAACTGAATTAAAATTCTGCCTCATACACATACTAGCTATGGGATCCTGAACAAGTCATTTGATTTCTCTTAGCCTGTGTTTCCCCATCTGTAAAATGGGGATAATAATAGTTCCTATTTCCATCAAGTGAGATAATATATGTAAAATGTTTTATAAATCTAAAAATGTGATTACTGTTGAGTGAAATATTTGTGCATTATTATCTCTGTGTGTATATGTATACACATATAATAGGTAACATATACAATACATGTATTCTATCTATCTATCTATCTATCTATCTATCTATCTATCTATCTATCTATCTATCTGTCTGTCTGTGTGTCTGTGTGTCTGTCTGTCTGTCAATATTTGTACCTAACCGCATAATTCATCTGTGGACTAGATAATTCATTTTTTTTTTTACCATTATGATGAATAAGAGCCTAGTGGCCCAAACGTTTTTTGAAATGGTTGAGATGTTTGGACTGACTATGTTACGCTTAAAAAAATAGTTTGGGTTAGGGCCATTTTTGTGTTAGCTAGAAAATCCTTAAATGCACTAACATCTTCCCTAATGCTTTAGGTGAACACCATATGTCCCAAGGCATTAGATCTACAAATACTCCACCTAAAACTCCTATTGATTAAATTTTTATAATTCAGTGTTTTTATGGGACAGGCAGATCTGTTATTTCATCATTGTGGGGATCACCTTGTGTGGAAACTTCTTCCAATGATTCTGAGCACCAATCTTTCTATACATTTTTTCTCTATCACATTACTTTTGGACCCTGAGAGATTGAGGGAATTGGCCACAACCAAAGACTCTCTCCAAGGTCTGCATGCAACATAGTATACTCTGCTGCATCTCCTCTCATGTAAAATGTAAAACTTTCTTTTACATCAACAAACAATAACTGTTTAAATTAGGCAGCTAAATTATAGTTACAAAAACATGAGGATATGCACTTAAACTTTTTCATGAAAAAGGAAGCATAACGTATGTTTCATCTTGCTTTGTGGCTCTGGACAAGCCACTTATCCCCAATTGTCTAGCCCTTACTGCTCTTCCTTCTTAGATAATGCTAAGAAAAAATGGAAACTAAGACAGAAAGTAAAGACTTTAAAAACGTGTTTAATGAGAACAAAATACACTAGATCATACAATCTTATTTTAGGGATAACAATTCTACTTCTTTCCCTACCAGTGGAAAGAACACTTGCATTAGAATCAGATGACCTGTATTCAAATCTTAGCAGTGCCACCCATACCTGTGTGAATCCTGGGGAATTGATTTAGAATTTTGGGACCTCAATACTGTTATCTGTTAAGTGAAGGATGTAGAGTAGAGGGCCTCTAAGGCCCCTTCAAATTCTCAATATAGATATGATCTCTGCCTAAAACCACAAGTATGCATTGGAACTCTCTGTTGCCAACAAAAGCACCAAAGGCATTGGCAGTACTTAAGTATTGAACTTTGTTTCTGGAGAGAAAAACAAATCCATTTTTTTGTTTCAGTTTTAGTCATCAATATACTTCATCATTTAATTTTTTGGCTAAGAATTTAGTGTATTATTTTATGAAGTAAAAGGACACAGGAGATCATGATTCTGTAAGTCTTTATCCCATGATGAAACCATCAAAAAATCCAATTAACAACCTGAGACTTTCAGTGGATGGGAATTTGTCTATATATTAAAAATTAGATTAACTATTATGTAGTTTCATTGGTTGACCTAATATTAGAGAGATGAATATTTTATTTAATGATCTCTAAACAAATACTATGTAGGGCAATGGTCAGTTTTAATGGCCAATGTTGACTTTAAATGTTAGTAGAAGTGGTGGTATTGTGAGCTTCTAATAGAGACATTAATGGTTTAAAACAAGGTCAGTAGGTTGACTGGTTTTCAAAGTGTAAACAAGGAAGGAGATAAGTAAAAGCCTATTAGCTGTAACAAATTCCTCTTTACTATCATAATGAGTTGCTTCTCACTAAGTGAAACCCAAAGCGAAAGATGTGCTTTTGTTTAAATCTTTAAAGCCAAATTATCCTTTCCATTCCATAGCTGTGGCTTGTTTTGATTACATTCAAGCTGTCTGACCTAGCCACTAATTGAATGTTCTAGCTCTAGCTGGAGTTCTGGGGACAACCCACAGTTTTGGAAAAGGTTCAGCGATCTGTGTCCTGCTCATCACAGTCAAGATTGGCAGAAAGACTGAGATGACAGTATAAAATTATTGTTCTTTTGTGTGTTTGTGGATGGGGGCATAGGTTGTGCAGAAGAATAGCTCTCAGATATTAAGAAGTAGGAAGAATCATAGCTTATCCTTTTTTTAATGAAAAGGTTAAGCAAAGAAAAATGTCAGGGATGTGACCCTACAAAATAAACAATTACTTTTCTTAAGGATGTTAGTTAGCCTAGGTAGAAATGGGCAAAAATAGGCAGATTACACCTTTTTTAATATTCTGTGTCTGGCACAGATTTGCAAAATAGATAGACAAGGTAGCAGAGTGGAAGGTAGAATTCTGGATTTATTACTATCATTGGAATATATGCTTAATAAAATATGTTGAATTTATCACATTGAATTAATATAACTAAGTACGATTCATGGTTGATAAGATTCTTCTGTCAGCTCATAATGAGCCATGAATTCAAAACTAAAAACAATAGCTCGAATTGCACATTCATGCCAATTTCTAGAATTTACTTTGATGCCTCTGTGGATCTGTGACAATATGGGTGTTCCTTCTATCAGTACAGATTATCATCTGTTCATTCTTTGTTTTTCTGTATGGCTCTTCCATGTATTTCCATATATTTTCCACTGGAGATCTACTCAGTATGCCAGGAACCTTTCTTGAGATATTGACATTACATGGACACTACTGGAGTATGTGGATTGCTCATTCCTCACTTTGTCTATATGATCAGGTCATTTCCTTTTCTGGTCAAATGTCTCTGATATATCTCTATTGCATAATTCTTCATTAGTTCTATGTTGTAGCCACTTCAAGGTCACCATTCACCTCACCACTGTGCTTTGGGTGAAAGGCAATGCTCATTTTATAGTTTATGGTATTCCATGCTTTCTAAATATACATTATCACTGGGAGAATTTTGGTGTTAAAATGATGGTCTTTAAAGGAAATATAGAGAATTTTCTTCCTTAGTTTCAATTCTGAGTACAGCACCTTATTCTTTTATAGTGTTTGAACAAACTACTGATGGATCAAATCAAGGGACCATCCATATATTGCATATACATTCTGACACTACACACTCTTCATCTAATTTTTCCTGTTTGGATAATTAGCTAAACTTTTTAAATAATGATTTTGAAGCATACTTTAGAGACCTAGAGTTCCTGGACTTTATGGAATTGGGAAAATGTCATTCACCATCTTTTGACTTTCCCACCTACTCTACAGCAGTCTCCTCACTCTGGAGTGAATTCCTGCTCAGAACTGCCATTTAGTGAAGGGAAGAGGCCAACTATGTCCTTTTTTCCCCTCTCATTTCCTCTCCTGACTCCTTGGACTTATCCACCTTATTCCTGCATGGGTACACTTTCCATTTTCCCCCTTCCAGCAGCTCATGTATTGTCTTCTTCCATTAGAATATAAGTTCCTTTTAGCATATGGCCTGTGTTTTTCAACTTTCTTTCTATGATTATGGTTTAGGACTGCATATGGCACATAAGTGCTTAATAAATACTCATCTAACTTCCTATCTATCTATCTATCTATCTATCTATCTATCTATCTATCTATCTATCTACCCACCCATCCACAAGCAGGGGTATCTAGAGGAACTTGGCATTTGGAATCTGCTCTGGACATTTAGTCCCAAGTCTTTTGAGCGATTACAGATTTCATTATTCTGGGACTTAACACAAGAGACCAATATCATTCAAACCCAGAAATATCTAAAATTCCTTACCATAAATTGGGAGCTCCTATTCTTGTGGCATTATGTGCTGGATATTTTCAATGACGATGTTAAGCATCTTTGTTAAGCATCTTTGGTAAACATACCTCTCTTGATTTTATTCACTGCTTGAAATTAATAATCACTAAACAAAGTGATCTCAGTTGTTACAGCTTTATAGGCATTTTTGTAACACATGTAACTTCAGTTTTGTGGAAGAAGAACCTTGAAAGTGGCATTTTGTTCTACTAAAATCAAAGACTTTTTGATAATCAAAAAATCAATAAGCAGTGTAAGATCTTCTAATCTCCATGCCATTTAGTCAAATGTGTGACTTCCATAAAATATAATTTGTGAAAACTTGTCCATTCCCTTCTCAAACCTTCATCAAGTATTTATTTCCATAAAGATTGTATAAATAATGGAAAGTTGGCATGTGGGTCAGTAATTAATTAAATCTTCTTGTTTCTTTTTTTAGTTGTAAATAAGGCTTGTGGTTTTCCCCTCTCTCTAAGCACTTCCTCTTTCAAATATCTCCATAATTATTCCTTTAATGACTTCAAAATTTTAATCCCAGAAGCATAGACTCTGCACACTTGATCTAATACAGCCACTTGTCCCTTTTTATTTTCTTTAGTTTCCTTTCCTTTTACAGAACATTGGCAACTATAATATTTGTGGACAAATGTGGTATCTTTGGTGTCATTTATGGAGAAAATAGTTTTTTTATAGAAATCTTAACAGATATTGTTGTCTTCCTTCCAATTTGATCCTTAAGTGTCCTTGGGATGCTCTGGCTTAGTAAAAACTCTTGCTGAGCTTTCTGTAAAGATGTTTTATCCTCTCCTGCTTCTTGTTGTCTTATGAGGCAATACTGTTCATAATCTCCCACAATCCTCCTTTAAAATTTTTACAAACAAGTTTATATTCCAAGATAGCATTGTCTCTGACCCCTACATCTCTCTTTTTGACAAGGAGATCAAGTGCTTCCTAGATGGTTTTGGTTTGTGGGCTCTTTTGCTCTCCATGTTGTAGTGATTGATTTATATCAGCTAAACATCTTTAAGAAATGGTGATATACTATAATCTAATCAATTCCAAGAGACATTTACTAAATACCTATTGTGTAAAATGTATTGTCCTGAAACCTGAATGAAGCTTGAGATCTTATGAGACATAGAGGGAGGAGAGAATGTATTATCGCCATGATGCTATAATACCTGGACAAAAGTTCAGGGGTGGGAGGTGAACCACCAGTCTCAGAATAGTAAATACACCACTTTGGGTAGAAAAAAGGGTGAGTGAAGAAGCATAATGTAAAATATTCCTGGACAAACCTTTTCTAAGTATACCTTTTTAATGAATATATTTGCTTAGACTAACTGTGCCCTCTGACTATTAAAGCCAAACACATTGATGGTGTTTCACTTGCCCAGGGTCATACAGTTAGTAAATGTCTGAGGCCAGATTTGAACTCAGACAGAGAAGTCTTTCCGACTTCATGTCTAGCATTTTAACCATTGTACCACCTAGCTGCCCAATGGAAATATAGTCAGCAGGAATTCAAATGATACTCACTTCATGGGATTCATTATTCACAATAACAAAAACTTAGTTGTAAAGGGTGAAAAAATATTTTCTTGATAAATTTTGTTACTGTAATTTTTCCATAGTTGTTCTATCCTGTTCGAGTCTTGCAAACTAGAGGTTTTCTTTTTTTATGATTCTTTGGGCACACAGAAAAGTATGAGAATGTACATGTATGTGTGTTTTTCACTTTTACTTCTGTAAAGAAGGGCAAGAAACTTAGGACCGATAAAACAAATATGCCAGGGATTTCTTTTTAAGGGCATTCTCTTTCTGAATGAGTATATGCTGCTGTGTTTAAACTCTGCACTTCATAAGGTTATCTCTTCTTAGATTCACAAACAATCATGTCCTGGTCTTCCTTTATTTTTTTAGGCACTTCTCATTCAACATAGCTCATAGAATCAGAGCAGGACATTGACTTTCAGGGTAATGGTTTACAGATGCTTGAAATTTATACCAATTCCCTTTTGCCACATTCAAATTTGCATCAACTTTCTTTGAAATGCAGCAGGATCTTTAGTTATATATATATATATATGTGTGTGTGTGTGTGTGTGTGTGTGTGTGTGTGTGTGTGTGTGTGTGTGATTTTTGTGGATTTTAGTAAGTGATTTCCATCAAAGAAAACCTGTCTTCTCATAAGCTATATTGTAAAACTCTACAAACTTAACTCTCATCAAACATTAAGTTTCACTACTACTCATAAATTATTTGGTAATTGGGGGGAAGAATTATTATCATGTGTCCTTCTGGAGTGCCAGTTCCTGTCTTTGCTATGCCAAATAAATGAATGGTGAATCAGAAAGCATGGTTGATCTTCTGCACTGGGGCATCTTGTTGGTTTTAGTCTCTCCTCAAGGTGCTGATTAAAATGAAGGAATTTTTTTTTCTTTCACTGATCCCAGTTTATTAAGAGAGACCAGTCAATTCAATCTCTAGTTTACTTTAAAAATTGCTAACCTTATGTGTGGGCAGGTTTCATAGTGACTTTTCCTTTGGCATAGGCTTATCTTCCTTATTGGTTCTTAAGAGCTTTTTTTGTACTTGTTGATTATTCATTTTGAGTTCACATTTTTCTTTCTTTTTAAATAGAAGGTACTACAAAAAAGATTATTGTCTGAATAGAGAACCTACAAGGATTTTCCAGGAGACTCACTAGATAGTGTGGGAAAGGAACACAACTCTAATGTAAATGCTATCATCTAGGTAATGAAGGGGGGGAAATCCTCATTTATTAAGTGCATACCATGTATGGGCACTGTGCTAAGAACTTTACAGTATTATTTTATTTCATCCTTACAACTTTATAAGGTAGATTCTATTATCATACCCATTTTTATACTTGAGGAAACTGAGGTAGGTAGAGGTTAAGTGACTTGTCCAGGACCACACAGCTAGTGTCTGAAACATGATTTAAATTCCTCTTCCTGACTTCAGGCTCAGTACTGCAGCTCCTGTACTGTACTGTACCCCTTAGCATCACAGAACATAATAGAAGAGCAAGATCCTTCATTCCCAGTTTTATGGAATCTTGGAATTAATTTCAAGCAATAGCAATTCCTCCACAAACAAGAATTTCTTCTGTAACATTTCAGCACATCATCATCAAAATGCTACTTGAAAGAAAGTAGTAATGGAGAACTTGCTACCTCACATGACAGCCTAATTCACTTTTCACCCATTGCTATTTAAGCCTTAGAAAAAATTGGATTGTGTAGAGCATATTGTGTCAAAATCTATCCTTCTGTGACTTTCACCCCACCGCACCCAGTATCTGCCTGAAGCCAGTCTTTCCTTCATTTAAGATCACAATGTATTCAGTGATGGACTCATCACTGCCAACATTGCTACTTTGACCATCTCTTCCTTTTCTAGGTCCAAATTGGATCTAGTATTGATGGGCTGGGGAGGGGGCAGGAAAGTAGAGGGGGGAGAGAATAAACATTTATATTGCTCCTGCTATGTGCCAGACACTCTTCAAAGTGCTTCATAAATATTATCTCACAAATTTCTCCTGCATTTTTTGAAGGATGAAATGATCATTAATGGCAAGGGTAGCTCCTCAGCGTTTGGGCAAATACTCCCACAGATGTATAGATAGATGGTAAGAGACCTCCATTGCTACTGTGTAATATCTTCAGCAGGAGTGTGAAAAAGATGTATGTGGGATATAGTTTTAAGTTTCATATTCATATTAACATTTTCTTCATCATTTTCTTGTTTTATAGCCAACAGAATAATGTAATTCCCCTCTCAGTGTCATTTTTGTTTCTTCATTTAGCAAGTCTTACCTGAATTCTCTCTCTGTTTCCCCCAATCCAAATTCTAGTCTATAGATTTTACATAAATATTTATGGGATACATAAATACTTAAGGGATATGTGTGTGTGCATATACATATATTCCTGATGCACAATGCTACCCTGCTGTAACATTATTAATTTTTTTTTGCCTTTCTATATTAATAATCCACCAGGCATCCAGGTGGTGCAGCTGGACCTGGAGTCAGGACGACTCATTTTCCTGAGTTTAAATCCAGGGGCAGACATATATCAGTTGCAGGACCCTGGGCAAGTCACTTAACCCCATTTGTCTCAGCTTTTTTCATCAGTAAAATGAGCTAGACAAGGAAATGGCAATCTACTTCAAGTTCTTTGCCATACAAACCTGAAATGGAGTTTTGAAGAGTCAGACATGATGGAAAAATGACTGCACAACAATCATAATCCACTCATGAATCTGTAAAATGGGTATAAAAATCCTTGCAGCTAAGGATCAAATGAGATCAGGCAAACCTTCAATTTCAATGGAATGTCTATTATAATTACAATTATTATTATAGTCACTTATCATTATGTCTGTGATCTTTAAGAAGTAGAATTTGTTAAGACTTCTGGGTCACCTTTATATTTCTTTCTACATACTTGCACATAGACATCTACAGCCACAGACAGTTATTACTTATGCATTTTCTTTTGTGAATTATTGGTCCTTCCTGCTGAGATTCTTCTTTCTATGTCATGTCTGTTCTTTTCAGTGGCATCTGTTTTGGTGCATTCATGTGGGCAGTTTTCACCTTCTTCCTCCATTTTCTATTTAAATCCCTTTGACCATGTGGACAAGTTTCCATGCAAGCATATTTTACCAGCCTCTGTTAGATGCTAGAGGCAGTATGACACAGTGAATAGCGAACTGACCTTAGGAGACCTGGTTTCAAGTCTCATCTCTGACATATATTAGTTGTGTGACACTAGGCAAGTGACAACCTCCCAGTGCTCTTGGCAACTCCCTAATAAAAACACACACACACATATACACATATGCATGCACACACACATGTACACATACATGTGTATTGCAGAGAAGGTGCTGATAAATATCTATGTATGTGTATATGTGTTTGTATGTTTCTGTGTGTATTGCAGAGAAGGGTGCTGTCCTGAATTGCTAGAGGGTAATTTCTCCATATACCAGTTAAATCATAAGTCTATTCTCTATTCTTGTCCAATTGTTAGAAACACTTAACCTTTGGCCCAGAGCATAATGGGTAAATGCCAAGCATTAGTTAAAATCTCTCATTTTTCTCCCTTATTTTGCCTGGTTCCTCTAGTTGAATTTGTGTACATTAAATGCAAGTATTATAGAAGTCCACCGTATAAGCATTTGGTTCTCTGGACATAAGTACAATGTCTGTTCTTTGGGAAACTTTAACAGCCTATTCACTCTGAGCATCTTCAAATTTTCTTTGAAATGAAGTGGGACTTCTGGTTATATATTCCTTCGAACTTGCCCTATTAAAAAATCCCTCATCCTTCCCCCCTTTCCCTCCAATGAAAAAATTGGGAGATGGAAGTGGATGGCAGGGAGTGGGATGTGTCACAGTTGAGGCAATTCTAGCTTCTTCCATCCTGGATTTACCATCTACCTTCCATTTGTCTTTTGTTTGCCGGATTTGTGGTGACTCCATCTCCCTCTCCTGCCTAATTCTCTCATTTCCTTTTTCTCCCCCTTTTGTCTCTCCTGAATCAATCCAGCTCTGAGTTAATATATTGAATCACAAAACCATCATGTTAGAATCCAAGGATAATAAGATCACAGCAGTAGAATTAGAAGGGACCTCAGCCATTATTTTGTGTAACCTGTGTTCTTAAAATATAGCTCAATATTTGAAAATTTGGGAGCAAAGTGAATTTATTACTTTCTTTTTCTGTTTTGTAGGATTATTAAGGATTACCTTATTAAATCCTTGAACACCTCTGAAGAATGAAAAGAATATTTAAGAGGCAGTGGAGAACAATTAGAAGTGATGAATGTGGAGTCAGGAATACCAAGATTCAAATCTGACTCAGCTTCCTATCTGCATGACCTTGGTGAAGTCTTTGTGTCACAGTTTCCTCATCTATAAAATAAGGAGTTTATTATTTTACTTGTAGGGTCTTCTATAGCACTAGTTATGATTCCACAAAAAGCAAGAAAAAATAGTATCCAAAAGATTAAAATGTCATGACACAAATGTAAGACCCAATGGAATTGCTCTTTGGCTATGGGAGGGGGATGGAAGGAGGGGAGTGAAAGAACATGATTCATGTAACTATGGAAAAATATTCTAAATTAATTAATTAAATAAACTTAAAAGAACCAAAATGTCATGACATGTCTATAAATTGAGGTCAACTGATCTAACTTATAGTTGAATAAAATGCTTTCTTACCCCATATCTGAGAAATGGTCATTCAGTTATGACTAGAGAACGTCCTCTGTGTGTGTGTGAATCACTACTTCCTAAAATAGTTCCTTTTTAATGGCTCTATTAGGAAGTTTTTTCTTCTCTTACTTTAAACCACTCAGACATTCTAATACTCTTATTCATTGACTATATTAATAGAATATTATTTATTCAAAGTTTGTTCAAGGAAAGGTAGAAGAAAGAGATAATAAGTGATCTGGATTCTAGACCCACATCTCCCATTTCTCATTTAGTTATGTGATCTTGGACAAGTCCTTTACATATTTTTGGCCTCAGTTTATTCATCTATAAAATAAGGCTGTTGGACCAGATACTTCAAAGTCCTTCATGAGAGCCAGAGTTGCACAGGGGAGAGTTTCAACGCAATTCATCAAACATTTCCTCAGTGTCTACTTTATGCAAAACAGGGCTAGTCATAGAGATACAGAAAGGGAAAATCATCATTAAGAAGCCTATATTCTATTGATGTGTACTATGACACTAACTCAGATAAGTAAATCTAAAATTCAAGGAGGGAGAGAATTCTGACAAGAGTGGGAATCAGGTGGTACCTGAGCTGATCCTCAAAGGAAGATAAGAATTCTTAAAGGTGGTGATGAGGAGGGCCTGCATTCCAGTCAATGAACATTTATTAAGCACCCATTACATGCCAGGCACTCTGCTAAGTGCTAGAGATACAGAAAAGAGCAAAAAAATAGTCCCTGCTGCCAAGGACCACACAATCTAATGGACAGTCATGGGTGTGAGGGTAATGGTTTGTACAAATGAGGGGAGGTAGGAAACAGAATTTCTTGTGTTTAGGTGACACTGTGCATAGAGCACCAGAGCTGGGATCCATAATGACCAGAGTTTAAATCTGGCCTAAAACATTTAATGACCCATAACAAGTAATTTAATTTCCATCTGCCTCAGTTTTATCATCTGTAAAATGGAGAAAATAATGTTCCCTATTTCCCCAGGTGGTTTGTGAGAATGAAATAAGATATTTATAAAGTGCTTTGCAAATGCCAAAACACTATAGAAATGGTAGCTATTATTATTGTAGGAAAGTAATGTAGGCATTGGTAGGTCAGTTTGGCTAAAATGTAGAGTATGGGGAGGGCAGTTAACTGGAAGACAATTGAAAAAGGTAGGTCAAAGCCAGATTCTGCAGAGCCTTAAACTCTAGACATTTTATCCTAGAGGAACTACTTGACATTTATGTTCAGGGGAGTGTTATGGTCAGACTTTGGCCTGAGGAGGATTTTTTTTTGGCAATAGAATGGAAGACAAGGGATGGATAGAGATGGCAAGAGAATATAGGACAAGGATGGGGTCATGAGGTTAGGTTTCAAATTCCAATTCAGAGACCCAGGAGTTTTGTGATCATGAGATTCCATTTTCACATCTGTAGAAAAAAGAAATGGGGAAAATAAAATTGCACTTCCTGCCCCTCAAGTGTGTTGTGAGGAAAGCACTTTGCAAACTTGATATCACTCTATAAATGAGAGCTGTAACCATTGATCCTGTGAATATTTAGAACTATTAAAAACCAGGTAATCTCTTTCTCTGGAGTATAAAACAAGATGTTTCTAATGAAGAAAGCTTCATAAAATTCAAACTCAATTTTAGCCATGGTATTCCATGATGCTAGTTTTATTATCTTCAAGAAGATCATAGTATACCAAAATTATTCTGTTCAATAATAACAACACATCTTATGTCATTGCTTTTTCTGAAGAGCTCAAAGCACTCTATGCACTTTAATTAAACCCTTTAATATCTCTGTGAAGTAGGCAGGGGACTAGACACAAAGTGAGTCATCTTCCAGTATCCAACAGTAGAAAGACTAGACTTGAAGGGTGTGCTCTCAGAGGAAATTCACTTTTATTATTATTGCTCCCATTTCACCAATGAGAAAACAGGGTTATTATTCAGAGAACGATAATCAGAGGTTCTCCATTTTCATTGAGGATGGAACATATTGCAGCAGGAGGGACTTAGGTTAGATAAAAGGAAAACTTTCTGCCTGGGAAATGTGTTAAAGCACTGCAGTTGGTAACTGAAGGAAGCTATGTAATTCTCTCCAGGGAGATCTTTAAAAATAGTCTAGAAACACTTCTGTCTTAGATAACCTCTGGTAGTCTCTCTTAGTCGTATGATTCTACATACATCATCAGTTAAAAATGAACACACTTATGCTTTGTTCTGTCCTGACCAGCCAAAGAAAATATATACCACCCAATGTCTTCCTATTTGTTTATCTTCAAAAGAGACAAGAAAGGAAAAACTCCAAACTTTAATTTTAAAATATTGGAATTCCTCTCAGTTTTAGCTAATTAGCTTATCTGGGGATTGGCTGGGTCCTATCCCCTCTCCCTTTAAGTACCTGATGGTGAGTCATCTCTCCTGGTTGCCATGTTATGGAAGGGATAACTACTGGCAACATAGAAATGGACATACTTCTAAATACTTCTAAAGATGGCAAAGTTGGGAAGGCTAGCAGAATTGGAAATATTAGTGCTTTCGCTCTCTCTGTTCTAGACTTAGGATCAATCCGCTGAGATCTTTAGTCACATTGTCACAAATGAGCACCTGCAGGTTCAATATATGATCCACGTTAATAAGTCAATTTCCCTTTTTCGCTTGTGAGAATATATACACTAGATGAATGTTTTGGGAAAAAATATCTGTTCTATGGTGAGAGTCACCCCAGGGTTTGTTCATACTTCCTAAATTATATTAAGGAAGAGAAATTTGTATTGAGGCTGTTATACTTTTCCTTGGTTATACAAAATTGGCTACCTTTAACCCTTGGTTGCTTCTAGTGACAATTTCCCCCTATCATGGTGTTTAATAGTATATAGAGAGGATACTAACTCAGCATGGAAGTTAAAAAGCTAAAGCCTTTATTATTTCTAGTAAGGGATAATTTTCTTATTTCCTTTTCATGCTAATTCTGAGAGAAATGCAATCAGGTGCTATGGATATACTTCAGGTAGTGATAAATGTAAAAACATCATTTTTCAGAAGTTGAGTAATCCTTCATAATGGTTTAACTTAATTGGGAGAACAACTACCAGTTCTAGACCTTAAATCAGCAGGGAGACTTCCCTTGGGGAAGAGATGCCTGACAGTAATGCTGACATAAAGGCTGGGGTGAGATTTCAGAGTTCTTATATAAAAATTGGTTTGGTGCCACCAGCATTCATTCTTTCTACAAATATTATTAAATATTTACTATAGACAATGTATAGAGCAATGTGGTATAGAGGAGAGAGTGCAGGACTAGAAGATCTAGTTCAGATCTTGTCTCTGAACCTTCCTTGCTGTGTGAGTCTTTTTTTCCTTTTAAAACCCTTACCTTCTGCCTTAGAACCAATACAATATATTGGTTCTAAGACAGAAGAGTAGTAAGGGCTAGACAATGGGGGTCAATTTGATTTGAACCCAGGACCTCCAGTCTCTAGGCTTGGCTCTCAATCCACTGAGTCACCCAGAAGCCCCCATTGTTGTGTGATTCAGGAGTCATTTAACTGCTCTATGTCTCAAGGAACTTGCTACAATTATCTATAAAGTCCTACGCAGGTTGCTATTTGTGGAGGGAGTCCCCACACCAACAAAATCACAGACCTAGAATAAACTTATGAATTTGCAATCTACTTTGTTAGGTGCTAAGGAAACACAAATGTAATTAAGACACGGTCCTGATATCAAGGTCTCTGTGTGTGCAGTGGTTGGGACTAGAATGTGGAGGACAGAAGGAGCTCCAAGGAAAGTGGTTGTGCTGTTCTGTAAAGGGGGACATGAAGCTCTTTCTCCTGCGTAAGTATCCTGAGCATACAGGGGTTGTGAGCTGTAGAAAGGGGATCAGCCTCAATGAGAGGAAAACCCTGTTCAGGCAGTTCATTTTTAGAGTTGGGTATGCTGCAAGAAGAAGCCATAATGACTGGTGAAACCAAGAAAGGAACTCTGACACTTTCTCTATTAGCAGCCAGTGTATTCAGGAAGAGATGTGTGTTTAACGAGGATCACTGGCTATGATAATAAGAGAATAGACCAAAGAAGATTAATGAAAGGGGAAAAGTAGGAAGTAGGCCATATGACTGAATTCTAGGGTGTGTCAAAGCCTAGGTCCTTTTCATCACCCTAAAATTTGTAGAGCAAAAGAACAATTAAAGAGTAGAGAAAGGAAAGAAATCTTCACAAAGAATAGTCAAGACAAAAACCTTGAGAAAATGAAGAAATGAGTTAGAAGAAAAAAAAACACGTTACAAGGATGACATATTGTGGGGTTAAAAGAAATCTGTAGAAGGGAAGAATTCTTTGATAACTATAGCTAGGACCCAGGAAAGAGTATTCAACATCAACAAGAAAAAGAGTGATTGACAAGCTTAATATAAGATTTATGAAGATGTAAGTCAGGGCAACTAGGCAGTTCAGTGGATAGGGAGCCAAGCATGAAGATGGGATGTCCTGGGTTAAAATCTGACTTTAGATACTTTCTAGTTGTATGACTCTAGACAAGCCACTTAATCCAGTTGCCTAACTCTTACTGCTCTTCTGCCTTGGAACCAATATTTAGTGCAGATTCTAAGATGAAAGATAAGATGAAAAAAAGAATTAGTAGCACAACATATGAGATGAATAAATTGGCATTGTAGGAAAATCACTTTAGTGACTAAATGGAAGATGGGTTGGAAAGGGGAGAGACTTGAAACAGGCTAATTCACCAATAGGTGATTGGAATAACCAAGGCATGAGGTGATGAGGTGACAGAGGAGAGAAGGGCGTATAACTGAAATATTTTGAAAAGATGAAATGGATAGACTTTGGCAACAGCTTAGACATTGGGGGGAGGGAGGTGAGAGACAGTGAGGAGTCCAGAATGACTCCTGGCTGTAACTTGAAGGATTAGGAGGAGGAGGATGTTGCTTTCTACAGTAAGAGGGAAAGTAGGAATAGAGAATGATTTAAGGGAAGGCAAGCGAGCTCCATTATAGACACTGAGTTTAATGGTTATCCAATTTGAGATGTCTGAAAGGCAGTTGGCAGTGTGAGACTGGAGGTCAGCATGAGGCAAGATGGAAATTTATCAGCTACATTTCTACAAAAATGTCATTGTAATTAGTAGACAGGATTGACAAATGAGTATGTGAGTTAGTAATTGTGGCTAATGAAAATACTAACAAAAGAACAATAATAACTATTATTTACATAGTATCTACTATGTATGCCAGGCACTCTGCTAAGCAAAAATTATTTCATTTAGTTCTTACAACCCTGGAAGAGAGGGGCTAATATCGTCATTTTACAGTTGAGGAAATGGAGACAAGCAGAAGTTAAGTGATTTACCTGAGCTCACACAGCTAGGAAATGTCTGAGGCCAGAATTGAATTCAGATCTTCCTAACTCCAAACCTAGTTCTCTACCCACCATGCCAACTAGTTACCCTCTTCCATTTGGATTTATTTATCTCTGGGAGGTATCTTTTTTCAGCTATGACAGTCATTAAAACCAAATATCTAAAATGAACTTAGAATCAGATCTTTGAATCAATGATTCAGAAAACCAAGATTTTCAAAATAATGAAGAATATTTAAGGACATTGCTTTATCTAAAATGTTCATTGTTGATAACATTTTAATGAAAGCAAAAAGTCATTAAATAAAATAATAAATAATAAATAATAAAATAATTAAAATAAAATAAAAATAATTTAAAATTTAAAAAATATTACTTTACTTTTATCTACTTTAATTTTTAGTTTTATGATGTATGTATTAGCAGAGTAGAACATATATATTATATATATAATATATATAATTTAAAAATAAGTTTATATTCACATATAGAAGTAACTAGGTGGTATCTAAAATAGAGCATTAGTTCTGGAGTCAGGATGCCCTGAGTTCATATCTGATCTCAAATACTTGTTAGTTCTGTTTTTCTGAGTTTCTTTATCTATGTAATGGGGATAATAATAGCACTTAACTCATCAGGATTATTGTGAGGACCAAATGAGATAATAATTAGAAAGCACTTAGCACAGTGCCTGGCACATAGTAAGCATTATGTGAGGGTGAGCTATTATTATTATTGTTATTATTATTATTACATTGGAAGATACTCAAACTTTTTTATTGATAGCAATTTTCAATTAAGATAGTTTTGAGCAGTGTTATCTGACCCAAATAAAAATGAGACCATAAAGAAAAATTCCTGTGTGTTTATGTTAACTTACTTTTAAAATGTTATTTGCTTTATTATATTTTTACTTATTTTGTTAAATATTTTCCAATTTCTCTGATGATGCTGTGGCATGTGTGACATCTCTGGTTTAGAGATTTCTGTTCTAAGAAGAGAAAAAAATAAAGAAAGTTGAAGTAGAAGAGACAGTTGATTTTCTTTAAGGTCTTTCTTAGTTTAGTAGCCCAGGTGATTGCTAGTCAGCAAAAGAGGTAAAAAGCTAAGGATAATGAGCCATACTCTTTATCTGAGCAGGCTAGAGTAGGCAAATATAAAAAAGATTACCATAGTAAAAACAGAATAGAGTAGACTGAGGAATAGCCTGGACAAGGGAAGAGGAAGAGGATTCTTTGGAGTGCTGGAATTAGGTGCTGGAATTTTGGTGCTGGAATTAGGGAAGGAATTTCTTCAAGTAAAATGGTCCCTATCTACCTAAGAGATAATTCCAAAAGATAAAGAAATAATTAAACAAGAGCTAACATTTACTTAGGACATTAGGGCAAGTAGGTGGCAATGGATAGAGAACAGGACCTGGAATCAGAATGACTCATCTTCCTGAGTTCAAATGTGGCCTCAGACAGGAGCTGTGTGACCTAGGCAAGTCACTTAACCTTATTTGCCTCAGTTTCCCCATCTACACAATGAGCTAGAGAAGGAAATGACAGACCACTCCAGTATCTCTGCCAAGAAAACTCCAAATGGGGACATGAAGAGTCAGATATGACTGAAATGACTGGCAAATGACAACATTTAACACTTTAAGGTTTTCAAAGCAACGGGCATTTTTTGTTTGTTTGTTTGTTACATAAAGAAATAGGTGACCAGACTCTGAATCAAGACACCAAACTGCAGGGACCTATTACAGGTCAATGAAAAATGTATACATACATACATACATATATATATATATACATATATATATATAATTTGATAATATGGTATTACAGTTAACAATTTTAACCGTTAACATTTTAATAGGCTGTACTAACCAGTAAGGTAGAATATTTTAAAATAGATCAGAAAGAAACAAAAATACTTCAATATTCTGCATTATCCAGGTAACATGCTTGAAATATAAAAGTCCTACAGTGTTCAAATGAGGAGTTGAGATAGAATTTATTAAGTTCAAAGTGGACCCCAAAAAAGCAGGAATCAAGTTACAATCATGACTTCAGACAAGGTAATAGTAAATGTATTGTTGAAAAAGACAAAGAGGAAAACATTATGCTCAAAGGCAACATATATAATGAAACTCACAAAATTAAACATACACACCCTTATATTATTGCTCACGGAATGGTATCTGAAAAATGAACTAGAGAAAGAAATGACAAATCTATCTTGTCATGAAACCCCAAAAAGAGTTAGACATAAATGAAATGACTCAAAAACAATATCTAAAAGAAAAGCTAACTGAACTTCGGAAAGCCCTAGAGTGTGAGACGATTATTTTAATTTTATTTAATTAAAATTTATTTTCTTTTATTTTAAAATTTCATTTAAAATTAATTGATAATTGTTTCTTTTAGCCTTATTCAAATCTAAAAGAAGCATGAAACAAGAAGAAAATTTCATACCTGAACAAATGTTGGCTAGACAAACAATGATAGACCTTTGGTAATAATTCATAAGCTCAAGTACGCCAACGTATTCAACATACTTTTGCATCCCCAGCATAATATGTACTATTTGTTTAGAAAAAAAACCTGATCACATGCCCTCTAATGTTGTATGTTATCCTCTAATAGTTTTGATATTCTTCCAAAGCATTTTAGCATTTTGCCAGATTTTATAGAGTATTTCTCTGCTAACATGACTGGCAGATCATCATATATGGAATTTGGGCAGCATGGTCATGATTCCTCCTTTGGTGTAAGCCAGCTGAGAATATAGAATATCACTTCCTTTTTGTTAACAAACAGTAACTTGCAAGTTGACTTATACTATCATTTGCAAACACTATTTTTGGCCAACTATTCTGGGCAATGTGTTTTGGAAAGAGGTTTGTTTGGGTGTGTGTTGGAAAGTATCTATTGTGTCAAAGCAAATCTATCTACCTACTTATCTATCTTTCTCTATAAATGCCATTATTTCATAAGAGAAAAAAAGTGTGCATAAATGCTGCCTAACAGAACTTGTTGGAGGCATAAATGTTGTACAATAGCACAGAGGTCTGTGCTGAAGGCTCTTGGAGATCATTAAAAAAATTATGTCGGAGGCAGCTAGGTGGCTCAGTGGATTGAGAACTAGGCCTAGAGATGGGAGGTCCTGGGTTCAAATATGACCTCAGACACATCCTAGCTGTGTTACCCTGGGCAAGTCACTTAACCCCAATTGCCTTGTCCTTACTACTCTTCTGCCTTGGAATTGCTACTTAATATTAATTCCAAAATGGAAGGTAAGGGTTAAAAAAATCTCATGGTGCTGTGTGGGGTTATTATATCTTCCTTTATTTTTTACTTTGAGTCATTGTTGTAGTAAATGAAGAGAGTAAGTAGAATAATGAAATGTAAGATCCTTGATGGTAGGGACCAATTTCATTTTTTTGTTTATATTCCCAGAACCTGCCCAATTCCTGGCACACCATACATCCCCAATAAAACTCTTGTTGATGGATTGCCTAAATGTATGGCAACTCTTCCTTCTCCTTCTCTTCTTCTTTCTTCTTCTTCCCCCTTCCCCACCTCCTTTTCCTCCCTTCTTTTTCTTCTTTTTCCTCTTCTCCTCCCTCCTACTCTCCTTCTTTCCCCCTTACATTAGGATACAAACTCCAGGAAAGGAGAAGTGTATGTGTTATAAACGGGAGATTAGGGTAAAGGAGTAAGAGAAAGGAGAGGATGCCCATGAACAAGCATGAGAGGATAAAGGCAATCCTTGCTTCTTGGGCAGCTTAGTCTGTAGGGCCCAGGAGGTATTAGAGAGAGTATCAGGGTTTGGCGCTGTTCCTAAAAGACTAATGTACTTGACATAGCTTTTGGAAAGGTTGGTATTTGACGGGCTAAAAGTGACACAAGTGACCAACATTTCCTTTCTGCCTTTGAAAACAGACTTAATGAGACTAGAGGCAAATCGCCAGTCTTTGGGTACATTGTTGCATGTATCTCTTAAGCAGCGATAATAACACTTTCCACATCTTTGAGGATGTTAAAAAATAGACTTTGAGGATGCTGAAAAAATAGACTTATAAGGAATTCAAAGCTCTTAAAAAAACAGCATTGCATAATTGAAAATATAATTCAGGAAGGAAATGATTTTTTTCTCCTGGAATGAGGTACAAATTTTGGACTTTTAAAGTAAACTATACTCAGGAAATGATAAAGGAATTATGTAACCCCTTATAGTCAGACAGATCATAATACACACATACATAATTATACATACATATATGTATATACACAACTATATATGTATATCTGCATGTCTTGAAATGTCATCTACCTGTATATGTTTTGAAATATTTGTAGGTGTGTATGCATATGTACATATATGTGCTTGATGCATACTCTGTGTGTGTGCATGTATGTAATTTAACTCCTCAGGCAATTAGAAGCCAAATCTTTATTTTTACTGTAAGATAATTTTGGTAGAAAGGACAGGCTGGCTTGAAGAGATTTTTTTTCTTAGTGTTTCAACATTTTCTAACATTTCTGTAACAGAAAGTGCTTGCCTTGTGGGATTGTGGGATTCTCTTCCTTTGAGTTCTTTAAGAAGAGTCACGGTGATGACTTTGCTCTACAATAATAAGGAAGAGGGAAAGAAAGGGAATAACCATGCATATAATTTTTACATGCCATGCCCTAGTTAAGTGCTTTACAAATAGTATCTCATCCTCACAACAACTGTGAGGAAGGTACTATTATTTCCATTTTATAGTGGGGGGAAAATGAGGCAGGTAGGGGATAAGTGACTTGTCCAGGGTGATACAATGCTACTATCCAAGTCCAGATTTGAACTCAGATCTTCCTGATTTTAGGTCCAACACTCTACACCTGGGACAATGATAGGGATTCCTTTCATGTGTGGGTCAGATAAGGGTGTCTCCAATGCCCCTTCCAACTCTGAAATTCTGTGATCCAATCTGTTTACCTGATCACTGCTCTCATTTGCTCATTAAAGACATATGTCTTAAATGGTGGCACCTCTATTATTAAAGAGGGGCAGGTAGATGGTGCAGTAGATAGAAGAGCACTGGACCTGAAGTCCAGAAGACTCCTCTTTCTGAGTTCAAATCTCAGATGCTCACCAGTTGAATGACCCTGGGCAAGTAACTTAATCCTGTTTGCCTCAGTTTACTAATCTGTAAAATGAGCTAGAGAAGAAAAAGGCAAACCAGCCTCTTTGCCAAGAAAATCCCAAATAGGGCCACAAAGAGTCAGACACAACTGAAAAATGACTGCACAACAAATTATTCAATGCTACTTTATAGCAGATTCAATCATAGATCTGTAGAGTTCCTTCCACAGTATCTTCATTTTTGTTACAATAAGTATTAAACACAATTTTATAATAGAATTTTGTGGCTGGAAAGGAACTGGGAGCTCATCTTTCTCATTTTTACAGATGAGGAAATTAAGACTGGAAGAAGAGAGCTGACTTCCCTTAGGTTATATATTTAGTTAGTGGCTGAACCACAAGATCAAATGAAATAAACGATGTGAGGTACTTTATAAAACTAGAAAGTGCTATGTATATGCTATTATGATGAGGACTATTTTATTCTTATTATCATAAGCCTAGCTTTCCTCACTCCTCTTGAGTATACTTTCTATTCCATCACATTATTGGTCATTATAGAATCCATACTAAGTTGCCTCAATTTTCTACAATGTCTTCCATAAGTACCTAAGAGCAAGGCATCATTACACCATCATCACCGTAGCTAATCGAGAGTGTTAACTATGTGCCTGGCACAGTATTAAATGCCTTTCAATTATTATCTCAGATGGCATTTCCATTATGTCACTTCACAACAATACTGGGAAGTTGGTACTATTTTACAGATGAGGAAACTGAGGCAAATGAAAGTTAAGTGATTCATCCAGGGTCACACATCTAATCACATCTGAACACAGAACTTCCTGATTCCAGGTCTGGTACTCTAGCCATGGTGCCATATGCAACAAATATATATTTTGTACCTACTGTGTGCAAAACAATCTACTAACTACAGTGAGGCAGTATCAGAGATGACTAGGGCACAGTTTCTGATTTTGTGTGGTTTGGTCATCTATGTAGAGGCAATATCGCTAATTGGACTAAAGAAGCAGAAGGAAGATCCAGGGAGTGTGAGTTCTAATCCCAGCTCTGCTCCTGCCTGGGTGACATGAGACAAGTTGTATAATTGCACTGTGCTTTGGATCTCCAAACTTTAAGAACAGGGACAGTAATACTGACTCATTGGGTTGTTACAAGAAGTGGCAATAAAACTGGCTATAAAGAAAAGAACATATATGAGTGCTGTAGAAATGCTTCATAATAAAAAAGTAACTCGGTCGAGTTATATTTAGACGAAGAAGTTATAACCATTTCTGGCCATAATGAGGAGCACAATGCTATCTACGGCAGATTTCTGATTGCTCCAAGAGCTAATGAAACCTTCTCCTTTGTTGTGGTAGAATTCTCTTTAGCTTCCACAATTAATAGCATTTTCTAATATGCCTTTATTTTGTACTGAGTAACGGAACTACAATATCAGCTGAGATGAAGTTAGACTGTGAAGGATGCTATTTTTCTTTTTAGCAAAACATTTATTTTAAAAGATTATGGTTTAATGGTTTTGTGATGCCCTTTGATTTTTTAAATGCAAATCATTTTTTCCTGAAGAATTCCTCACCTCCTCCCCCACAACACACAAACATGGAACTCTTTTGGGACACACACACACAAAACAACAATTAAGCAAAGCTGGCTAACAAAAGGGCCATGTATGTAATATTCTGCTTCTGTAGTTTTCCACCTCTCTAAAAAAGAGCAAGTTGTTATTCAGCTATGTTTGGCTCTTTGTGACCCCATTTGAGGTTTTCTTGGCAAAGATACTGAAGTAATTTTCTATTTCTTTCTCCAGCTCATTTTACAGATTAGGAAGACTGAAGCAGGGTTAAGTGACTTCTCCAGGGTCACCCAACTAGTATTTGAGTGAGTTCAGATCCTATTGCTGTGTGATCATTGGCAAGTCATATCATTTTCCTGGGTCTCAGTTTTCTCATCTGCAAAATTGGTCAGTTGGGTTAGGTGGCCTTTGAAGTCCTTTCTAGTAGAGAGTAATGATCCTTTGAACTACAAGATGGCCCAGGTAAGCTTAAAATTGCACGAAGACTTTTGGGACACCTCATAAAATGTTTCAAGACTCAACAGTTTCATAGGTAAAAAGATTAAAATGGCACCAATTAAATTTGTAAGCCAATGAGAAGTGATTATTAAGGGCATATAATTGTTGTCTAGTCATTTTTCACTTGTGTCTGACTTCATGACCTCATTTAGGGTTCTCTTGGTAAAGATACTAGATTGGGTGGCCATTTCTTTCTCCAGCCCATTTTATAGATGAGGAAACTGAGGCAAACAGGGTTTTAAGTAAGCTGTCCAGGATCATCTAGCTGGTAAGTGTCTGAGGCCTGATTTGAACTTGGGAAGAAAGTCTTCTTGACCAGTCCTTGGGCTCTATTCCTCTTCATTACCTAAGCTGCTCAAGCACATGCAATAACAATTGACACTCTATCTCTTTAAATTTTGCAAAGTGCCTTATGTACACTGTCTTATTTAAGACTCACAGTATCCCTGTGAAGCAGGACCTATGGGTTGTAGGATGTACATTTTATACATGAGAACCCACAAAATTTGAATCTAGGTCTTCTTGACTCCAGGAATAGCACACACTCTACCAGGCTAGACTGGCTCAAATCTAAAGTAAAATTCTAAATATTGAATTTCATTCAAAACCAACATGCAAAGTGATGCCCTTGTGTTCATATTTATTCACAAGTGGCTAAAGTCATTCAACTGTCCCAGTAAAGTTAGCTGACCTAATGTGATATTCTTAGTAAAGCAACCCATCAGGGAAAATCCTACACTTGGAACAGAAAATGAATCCAAGAGAATCTTGCCTTAAGGAAATCAACATCATTATTTTTTCTATCCAACAGAAATAGCAACTGAGATTCAGAGATGATCCTTTTCTCCTGGACTTCCAATTTCTCAACTTTCATCCTTAACCAGGTTAGATCTCCTTAACAAATGAAATTGATGTTGAACTCAGAAAGGTCCCCATTGACCAAAGGATCATAGACTTTGAATTGGAAGGGATTTTTGGGTCCACTGCTGCCATGTCCATTTTACAGGTGGGGAAACTGAGGCATAGAGGGTGAAGTAATTTGCTCATAGTAGAGTGATTGGCAGAACCATAATTTGAATCTAGGTTCTCTAACTCTTTGGTAAAAGAGGAGGCCCACTAATAACGACCTTAGGTGGTATCAGTCAACATCTGATGAACTTGAGTACCTGTGGGCTAAGGCCCTATGCAGTCTCTGACCCAGAGACCATATCAAAGACAGATGACAACTGTGGTGAGGGTAGAATGGCCCAGTTCAAGCTTGTTACCAGCTCCATTCATGGAACCAGATCATAGCGCTACTTCCCCCTTATTTCATGACCAAGCTCAGATGCCACATTTTCCATGGAAGTCTTTTCTGATCCCTGTAGGTATATTTCCAGTCTTTAATGCTTCTCTCTTTAACTTCTTCCCTGAAATTTGCTCATTTTAATCTGCATTGCCCCCTTCTTAGTGGCAGCTGGGCAGTATAATTAACGGAACCCTAGACTTAAAATAAAGAAGACACATATTCATGAGTTCAAATCTGGCCTGGGATACTTACCAGCTAGGTGACTCTGAGCAAGTCACTTAACCTTGTTTGCCTCAGTTTCCTTACATGTAAAATGAACTGGAGAAATAAATGGAAAAACACTCTAGCATCTTCATCGAGAAAATCCCAAATGGGATCATGAAGAGGCAGACACTACTGCAATGACTCAACAACAATAACAACTTACTCTTATACATTATTCTATAAGCCATTCAGGGTCTGGAACTGGGTCATTTTTAATCTCTCTCCCCTCCCCACTCCCATTGTCTTCCTACTACTTTGCACATAGTTGGAGTTTATTAAGCACCTACTATGTGCAAGGCATTTTGTTTGACAAAGACCAAAAAATGAAATAGTTTCTGCCCTCTAGGACTTTATATCATATCAGGATTGAATAGAATTAACTAACTTATATAGGAAACAGTATGGCATAGTGGCTAGAGATCAAGGAGCGAGGAAAGCTTAGGTTCAAATTCTGCCTTAGAAAAAACCTAGCCGTGTGACTCTGGGAAATTCACTTAACTTCTCATTGTCCCAGGTAGCTCACTAAGATGAAAAAATTCAGAGTGGGTGCTGATTTACCTTGGTAGAGGGAGTTTTCATATCTAGATCTCCACATGAAATCACATTGAATCCATAGGGTAACTTAAGGTTGCACAGTTAATAAATGCTTCTAAAGGATGACCTAACCAAGGCATCCTGCTTCCTAGTACAACATGGCTTCATTGGCTGTCAACTATCTCAGATGTGCTTCCAGATTCAAGGACCATCAGAATTGGAACTTTTTGGACAGTCTTTTTTTCTTTTTTTTAAAGTGGTCATAGTTTTTTCATTTTTGGATCCTACATCCCTGTCTCAAATTTCACAGCACTGCTTGCTGTGTTTAATTACTTTTTAATGGAAATACCATTTGCATTCAAATGAGCTCTTAGTTTTCACATCACGAGTATGCATGGAAGTTATTGTGTCGTTATAATCTTATGCTATAATAGCTTCATAATACAAGTCTCTATGGAGTTGAATTAGTTGTTTCCTATGGTAATCGCACATCACTATAATATCATAATCACATAAGCACAGTCCCCACACGCTTCCACTGCAATCATTTTGACATTGTAAGAGTATTTTAATAGTATTAGCATAGATTCTCTGGAGAAATCATCTCATTGTCACAGCATTACTGTATAAGATTAATTGCATATGAGGCTCATACTGTTGTGAATGAAAGCATTGGAAAATTTCAACACCTACCTGGCCTCCCGCCTTTCATCCCTCAAAGTGACAGCATGTTCAGAAATAGAGGTATGCTAATATCTCCTTCACTCGAGCATTATGAGTATATCATCATAAGAAAATCTTTAAAGAATCATAAGATAGGAGTTAATTAGATGAGTAACAAAACCTGGAGGTATACAAAAGAAACTGATACTCCTTCAAGAAGCTTACAATTTACTCAGGCAATCAAGATTTCCAGACACATGGCAAGTGATTATAAATGGATCCTTTCCTTGGGCACAGAATAAATAGGGTACAAAAGAGTATAAATGCTCTGGAAAGTGTGAGAGGAGGCTTTAGACTAGAGGTAAGTAATTAAAGGAAAATATTATAAAGGACATGAATTTCTTGTATAAATGCTCTATAATTAATTATTTAGAAAATTCATTAAGCATGGCACTTCATTTGGCACCAATGGCTTTAACAACAGAGAACTAATTTTGGCAGGTCCTACCAAGCTGGAAAGATTTTGAATATGGGCTTGGTGACAGCCTGTTGTCCTTTGTCCAAGGACTAGTCTTGTCAAATGCATCAAGGCTCATCACTACAAAGTTGGCTACCAGGTAATGATCTTTATTTGGCAATGGCAATGAAGGATGAACGCATACAACATCAAAACATTTAAAAAGCATAAAACAAACACCAGTCATATTCAGATTATCAGTTACTAGGGGGCTATAAGGATAAATGATAAGGATAGAGAAAAATACACAGATTGTTTTTAAGAGGAAAGAAGGATAATTTAGACACAAACCCTGGGAGAAGATTCTGGAAGGAGAGGAGGATCTTGGGAGTTTACTGGTTTTAACAATCTCTCCTGATCTGGTGAGGAGGATCTTTCCCCTGGGAAAAGACTAATCTTGTGGAAAGATTAGGGAATTCCTGAGTTGGAGACCTGACTTGGAGGAGACCTGCCTTTTCCTGAAGTACAGAGATCAACCTGTAAGAGATCAACCTATCAGAAACAATTTGGTTAAGGTAAACCTAAGTATTTTGTCACCTGGAACTTTGGGTTTACCTAGGAAGCCAACTCAGGCTTTGAGTAAGGACTCAGTACATCTGTGAGTCCTGCATCTTCAGCCTTTTAAAGACAATCTGTAGTATATAGGTAGCCAGATAACTTTTAGGGTCTTGATAATATCAGGGAGTAGATAAGGGTATCCCTGTGAGGGAGGGGAGCATAGATTGGTGGGAGGAGTTATAGTTGTGTAGATTTAGGACTTTATCATTTCCGTACCCTCAATAAACTTTTTTTTAAAATAATTGCAAGGGTTGTGCTTCACTGGTCCTGGGAGGTTCCCAGTTGTTTGTTTGTTTTTTTCATTTCCAATCCCTCTAGGTCCTTTCCATTAAATTATCTCCTTTGAGAGGCAGTTTTCCCTTTCAGGGACATCCTAGCCCTCTTTAGGTTCATATGTTACACAGGACAATTTGTGTTGTAGAAAGAAGACTGATTTTAAGGACATAGTTTTAAATCATAGTTTCTTTCCTATGTGGTTTTAGGCACCTACTCACTCTGAGCATCAGATTCCTTATTTTAAGAAAGAAAGAGTTGGACTAGGTCCCTAAGGTCACTTTTAACTTTAAATCACATGATCTTCTTATAAAGGGTCATCTGGAAGCATCCAAATAGTCATTTAAACTAACAATCTAAATCAGGTGAGAATACCTCTGTTGAAGCAATCAATCAAGTAACTGTATGAAAACAGATGGAACAAATCTTTAATCATTTAGGAAGGAGTAAAATTCATTGGATGAAATTAAATGATGCAAAAAAGAACATATATTAGGATAGGCTAAATGACCCACTGAGATGCCTGTGCTTCTAGTATAAAATAGTAGACCACTGAAGCTTCCAATGTTTGAGTAGTAGAATGGTCTAGAGGATGGAGAAGACTAGCCAGGACTGACTGGGGATTTAATTGAAGGAAGAGGAGATGAGTTTGCTTTCCCACCTCACTTTACCAGAAGATGATTTCATGAATTTCAAAAGGTCAGAAATTTTGGACTTTCAAACAGCATAGGCATCCTAGCAGTGTCTTATGAATAGTAATGACAAAAGGATGGCAAAGTCTGCATGGGGAAGGAAGGGAGTAGAAAGGGGCATTTATTGAGTAACTACTATTTGGCAGGTATTATATTAAGTGATTTACCGACATCTCTTGCTCTCTCCTCTCTGTTCCCCCTTTCCTTCTCTGTCTCTCTGTCTGTCTCTCTGTCTCTCTGTGTCTCTCTGTGTCTCTGTGTCTCTCTCTCTCTCTCTCCCTATCCCCTTCACTTCTTTCCCATTACTAGTGGCACAGTTCCTGGCAAACAGGAAGTGTTTGGTGATTTATTTTTTATACTGGTTTTTCTATCTCACCCAGTCAACAAATGCAGCAGTCAATCATGAGTCCAATCTCATTACAGAATGGCATGGAAGTTTTGACTTGATCCATTTCCAAGTGGGGCAGTTTTTCCTTCCTTTGCATAAATTTGTTGTCTCTAGTTCCCAAGGCCCAACACATTGGTGCCAACTTAGGGGGGTTAGCCAGTTGGCTATGGTCTAGAGCAGCTCAAAACTGTAGCTCAAGAGATCCATAGGCTTCAGTTTCTCCAATATCAGGGATTATAGGTACACTACCACACCTGGTATTAAATGCTTATTGATTGGTTCAACAAGAGAAAGGAAGATGGTCAAAAATACTAAGATAGGGAAGGGTTAATAGGGGTAACCCCTGCCAACAGATAGAACACAGGAAACAAAAATCTATGATCAAGGAAGATAGGTGAGAGAGTGGCTTCTTTTGGCCTACTCTGTTCTGATCCCTTCACTTCCTCCCCTCCCCTAAAGAAAAGTCAGAGGAGAAAGGGCAACACAAGTATAATATTTCTTAGTTTAAGTCACTATGCAAAACCTCCTTGTGTCTAGTCAAAGATGAATTTCAAAGCCTGTTCGGGAAGTAGGGATTTCTTTACATCTGAGGCACCCTTCATTCACCAAATACTTCCCTGGGGCAATTATCCTTGAATTTCACATTATCATATTTTTTTCTCTGAAAATAATCATCAATGCTTATTTTTTAAAATGAGAGCTGTGTTGCACCTAGATTTAAATTGGACAAGAATTTGGGATTTTTAGATTCACTTTGTCCAGGAGATTGGGGTTTGAGGAAGAAGGCCTGGTTAACCATGAAAAGATCTGAGTGTTTGAGACATGCCTTTCCAAAGAGCAGATGGCAACCTTTCTTATCCTATTAAAAACCTGCAAACGTTCCTAGTTTGGGTAAATCATACCATTCTGAAGTATAATGAGATATAATGGATGCTTATTTTTCCTTTCTGAACAACGAATGAGAACAACTTTGAAACTTATAGTTCAAATCCCCTTTCTATAAAATAGATAATAACACTTCTTTCAATCACTTAATTGGAACACAATAAAGATAAGACATTCCCTCTAAGTGCTGAGTTGCTTTTAGAAGCAGTACTCCTATCACATAAAGAGTTTGAGCTGTTTTTTTCTTCAATAGTTAATTTTAATTTTCCAAGTATAATCATCTGTGATACCTGGTGTCAAGAATTCCTTGGTTCCTCCATTGAACTCATTGTAAAATGTACTCCCTAGTGGGATATCTAGGTAGCACCTTGGACAGAGCACCAGACCTGGAGTCAGAAGGACCTTGGTTAAAATCTGGCCTCACTCTTCCTAGCTGTTTGGTCCTGGGGAAGTCACTTAACACCAAACGCCTAGCTCTTAATGATCTTCCATCTTAGAATTGTCACTGACAGAAAGTAAGGGTTTAAAAAATTACATTCCCTATTACTGAATCTATTTGTCAAGATCACTTAAATGGAGCCTCATCTACAATGAATTAATATTAATGCATGTCATTTATTTTTATATTTTATTTTGAACTTAAATTTGTTTGTTACTTTAAAATTTCCAATTAACTCCCTCCTTTTCAGCCCTCCCCATTAGAAAATTGACAATCCTACCTAAATTAATCTACTTATTCACTGCCATTCCAATTGAATTCTAAAAATTATTTTAATGCATGTTATTTATTTCATTTAAACTTGGCAGTTTTTTATGGTTCACTAGCCTCCCAAATATAGTCACAACAAATTGGAAATTAAGGCCTTAGGATATTGGTGCTTAAGAGTGATCACCATAATTCTATCTCTTGTGCAAAGTGGGTGTTGAATCCATTTAGGAAAACTTTAGGGTTTTTTCTTCCTCTTATTCAGGTGTTTTAATATTAATGGAAAGTTGTCCTGATAGTATTCCATAGGTTAACCATATAATAGAGAAGGATGTTGTTAACATGGAGTATACAAACGATTTAAGTAGAATTTGTTTCCTTTATAGTCATATTTTTTTAATGCATTTTAAGACAAGAGTCTGAGAGGGTTCACTGGCTTTAACAGACTGCTATAGAGTTCCAACACACATACAAATTTATGAACCTCTACAAAATAGAGATTATAGTCTACATAGTTTATATGATACTCATAGAGGCAAGACCCTCCACCAACAAAAAGATTGACTCATTGAAGTCTTGAATAATGGTTAGCATTTTTATCAATAAAATAATTTTTGAATAAAGTCTGTACATTGCTTAAGATATACTATTGCAGCTTTAATAAACTATAGTATAGTGTAAACATATTTTTAATATGTGTGGAGGAACAAAAAAAAATCCTGTGACTCACTTTATTGCGATATTTACTTTATCTGGTCTGGAACTGAACTTGCAATATTCAGGTTTGCTTGGATTGTTCCCTTTTTACAGTTAAGGAAACCAAGGCAGGTAGTGGTAAAGTGATTTGTCCCTGGTTACATAGCTGGTGTGTGTCAGATGTTGAAATCAAACTCTGGTGCTGCCTGTCACCAGGTCCAGGACTCTAGCCACTGATCTACTTAGCTGCTGGCAGGAAAAGATGCTAAACTTTCATGATCTATAGATGTTTCAGACAGTTTATTTATATGTGTATATATAAATGCAGAGGATAGAAAGGCCTTCAATGACCTCTGCTTGCTTATTCTTTCTTTTGATGTTAGTGAGATCTCAGCAAACAAATGGGGAGGTAAGAGAGGAGGAAAACAGGACAGCATTGTTGTTAGTATTATTTTTTTTTAGCAAATTGAAATGTAACTAAAAGCTGGAGAATTTTCATTGTTGCTTCTCCCAATTCTCCATTTTTGCTCTGATCCATGGATCCTATCTCAAACAGTGTTGTTATGAGGCCAAAATGACATGTCACCTCTCAAGCACCCTGTAACTCTTCAGGTGATCTATGGAGCTGTAAGTTATTATTTCTTTTACAAAAGGAAAGTCTTTATATTGCATATACAGAAATATATTTTGAAAGTTGTCTTGAGGCAGTTAACAGTTTACCCTGATCATTTGATAGACATCGATCTTATCACATGTTTTTAAGTTGGAATCTGTCAACTTAAAAAAATATTTTGAAGACATATCAGTTTAAAATTTTGGGGGTAATCCTATGTATTTTATGCACTTAAAACATTATCCTGAGATGGGGTCTTTGGGCCTCACCAGACATTGCCAAAATTGCTGAGGATACACAAAATGATTAAGACTTCCTGGATTAGAAGAAGAAAGATTCTAATTCCCTAACCTGATCTGCATTATAATAGATTCATAATTATAATATCTACTTTATAATGTGATTATATATTTTGCAGGACTTCAAATTCTATATAAGCATAAATCATTATATTCTATAATCTGAGTAAATATAGAATAAAATGCCTTAGCTTTTATACATTGTATACAGTAAATATATTTGCAAAGATTTTTTGTTTTGTGTTTAATGGGATTTCCATCAACAATGAAATGGTGCACTGCATGATACAAATTCAGGCAAAAGAATTTTTCTCCAATTTGTTACTAATTCAAAAATTAACATGAAATGAGAAATAATGGCTCTATAGAATGATGAATTATGGACTATAGCCATAACATATAAACACTCAGTTCTCATCAGGCCCTGACTAAACCTTGTCAAAAAGGAAAGCTGTCCTGAAATTAATCCTTTTGACCCCACTGGAACATTAATAAATAGGTAAAGCTCAAAAGTGCAGATCAAGCCAAAAGCTAGATTGCTTTCTTCAATACAGTTATAAATTCTGAGATTCGATAGACTAAATAAAAGAGAATTTAGAATTAGTGACAGTTCAATGAAATCCTCAGATGAAAACATTTTAAAACTCAGAGCATCTGGCTTGGATTATAGGTACACAAAATCACTGTTGGGCAGTAATCCACTAGGTGCCATTGTGGGTGGAGTGTTAGATTTTATAGTAAGGAAAACTAGAATTCAAATCTGCTTCAGTTACTTACTAGCTGAGGGATTTCAAAAAGATCACTTAACTCTGGTTCAGACTCAGTTTCCTCATCTGCAAAATGGGGATAATAATAGCAATTATACCTCATTGGGTTGTTAGGTTCAAATGAGATGATACATATAAAGAACTTTGCAAATCTTTTTTTTAATACAATACTATTTATTTAGAACTTTGAAAATCTTAAGGATCTAGATAAATGCTAGTTATGATCACAATGACATTTTGTTAATATATATTTACATGTTAATGAACAAAGATAATTTTGTCTTGTTTTTTAATGGACTTTCCATCACTATCAATGAATCGAAAGATGCACTTGCCATGTTGTATGATGCAAATTCAAGGAAAAAATTTAAAGCCCTAATTAATAAGCTAATAGCTAGAATTTATATGATGCTTTAAAATTTGCAAAACATTTTACATGCTAGCTCATTTGATCCTCATGACAACTTGAGAGAGGTGATATTTTTATCTCTATTTCATAAATGAAGAAAATGAAGCATACCCAATGTCACACTATTAGGCTGGGGAAGAATTTGAACTCAGGTGTCCAACTCTAAATCTAACTGTACTACATAAGTGTGCTTTCTGAGGAGATAGTGTGATATAGGAGGAAGGATACTGGATTCATACACAAAGGAACTTGGTTCAAACTGAGCCTTGTCATCTGCTCTCTCGGAGAACTTGGAAAGCCACTTACATTCTCTAAACTTCAGCTTCCTCATCAGTAAATAGCCTAATATGGCCTTAATAATGATGTCAAACTTGAATAGAAATTGGTGATGAGTGAGACAGTAATCTGTACATAAGGATCCCAATAAGAAGCATATGAACTTAGTATTTAAATGTTATCCGTTTTATTGTATTTTGGTAATGATTGTTCAATCATTTTCCAAATATGTTCAATTCTTTGTCACCCCATTTGGGGTTTTCTTGGCAAAGATAAGGGCTGTTTGCTAAGAAAACCCCAAATGGGATCATGAAGAATTGGACACAATTGAAAATGACAATTTGAAAAATTGTATTTTTCTTTATTTTGTTATGTATTTCTCAATTATATTTTAATTTTGCTGGGGCTGCCCTTGGGAATGTTGATACTTCTGATGGATAAGGTCCTTTCCAGCTTTATTTAAATTGGCATATATGCATTGCTAAAGGAAAGCAAAGAGATAGTAGATGGAACTATACTAGAGAGACAAACTCTTACCTTGCTAATCAATAATATTGGAGCTTCTCCACCTTAATATGAAGAAGGAAAAGATACTTCACACTAAGGTGGAGAACTTCTAATTTTCAAATTTCAAGAAGGAAAAGATACATAAAATGTTAAATTTTTATTGGCTTTGATACTAATCTATATTATGGTGAATGTCTCAAGCAAGTGATTGCTATGCTGGAAACAGACCAATATTTCAGAGAAAAGCTCCAAGATGCAGACAGAGTGGGAAACTAAGTAAAGAGCTTTATTTAGAAACTGATTATGAGCCTACAAATTGGGAAATGTAGCAAGAAGAGTTATGTGATTCTATTGCTACAAAGTCCATGTCTATCCTCTAAATTTAACAGTAACAGAAAGGTCTTGGAAACTAAGGACTGAGTCTCTTCTATGTTTACTCTTGAGATTCCCCTTAAATACAGATACCATAGAGACATATGGTGCCCACAGACATAGCTGTGTGACCTTGGATAAGATACTTCTGTTGGGGTCTTAGCTCCCTCATCTATAAAATGACAGGCTTTAGATGAGATGATCCCTATGGTCCCTTCCAACTTTAAATCCTATGATATGTTCTGATAAATACAAGAGGTACAGGGTAACCACATCCATTTCTTCCACCCCCATTTTCTGTTGTGTTTTTTAAAAATGTTTTTTTACTGAAGAACCAGGGTGAATTCAATCAAATAAAACTGGGGGTAAGAGGTGGCAGAGCAGAAGCTTGCAATTAAGGTCCATAACCAACAAAGAATTCTAGCAGGCCTAAAGTAAGAGGGCTTAGAGAGCTATCAAAAAGGACCTCTAATCCAAATTACAGAAACAATCCTTTAATCCCTTTGGGAGGTCACAGATTTGTGCTGAGGTTTCCTACAGAATGCTGAAAGGGTCTAAGAAGAAACTTTGGTGCATTACTTCCTTTTGGGGAATAATTTTGTTGCGGACCAGTTGAAGACTCTTGTTACTCAATGAAACTATGAAAAGCACAGTTTTTCTTATCTTAAACACCCATGCATATAATATAAATGCCTGCACAAACACATATACACATTTATGTATTTTAAAGTAGAGCTAGTTCAAATGTCATAAGAACAATCTTTCCCTAGGTCTCATTTGTCTCCAAGCCATCTCTCTGGCCACTTCATCACACTATCTCTTAATGCACAAAATAAATGCAAGGGACTATGAAACGAGTTTAAGAAGCTCCTGCTAGGAAAGGCTTCATGGAGGAGGTGGCATCTGAGTTGAGTTTTCAAAAAATTAGGTTTTTCTGACTCCAAGACCAGTCCTCTCTCCACTACAGTGGGTTGCAATTACTCAAAGTGAATAAATGCTTTCATAAATGAAAATGATTCTATTTTGAAAAAGTATATAATGAAAAGGTACCAAGAAAGCAATCTTAGTTAGAAAACAGTAATGGAGAAGACTTAACAGTAGCAGTGGACTGTAAATTATAGAGAATAACAGTATTAACCATAATATTTACCAGCATTCCATTCTAAGAACTGTAAAAAAAAGTAAATAATTATCCAATTAAGCTGTTGCAAGATAAGTAGTTATTCTGTGTTTTGTAGAAGGAGATGGTAATTACTATTTCAATAGCCTTGGTAAAAAGCTGCCTAAATGCTTGGCTATATACGACTCAGAAAAACAACCTCTGTAAATATAAAGGGACCAAGAAAAAAAAAAAGCTGATAAGGAAAGTTCCATGGATCACAGTGAGAATGAAGAATCAGGAAGCATGGCTTGAGACAAGAGACTGTGGTAATTTAATATGCAGAGATACAAGATGGGGAAATGGAAGGCCTTTTTCACACACAAAAAAATCTTAGTCTTACAGACCAATTCTTGGTTCTTAGTTACCCTAAGAACAGTCAAAGTAATCATAACAGTACTGAATCTAGCAGTCATGTCAAAGTGTCCAGACAATTTTGCCTTCTGCACACATAGAGAAAATCTCCCACAGTCTAAAGGATTTAATATCATCACAGGATTCATCAGACTAAAAGGAGGTGAAAACTCTGAGCACTAACCTTGAGGGAGTCTGCTTTTTACTGTCAGCTTCCCCTAGGAGTCAACATGATTTTGCCCAAAGCAGAACTTGCCTCATTTCATTCCTGTTTGTCACAGTAAAAGAATGAACATCATATCCCCAGGATATTGAGACACCCTTGGGTCCTACTAGGATACCCAGGAAACTGGATTTTAAACCATCTCTGCTAGATACTACATGAAAAACTGCAACAATCATGGATAACTGCCCTCAAACATCCCTTGAAGACAAAAATTATATTTGAAAAGCAGTTCTTCAAAAATATCTGAATTGAATAACCTCTCAATAACTTACCCATGAGCACCCATCAACATAGCTAACTCAAGAAAATGGCATTATGATTTGGGCTCTAACATAAAAACCCAAAATACCAATTCTTTTCATTCCTGGACTCGATCTTTGTTTCTCCTATTTGCTAACATTATCCTTTCAAAAGGTAATTAAACTGTCTTCATTGCTGCCTCTTATTAAAATAAGGAAAGGGATGGCAATGGTGGCAGTAGCCTGGGAAATGTGGTACCTGTCAAATTGTCAAAAGGAAAGGAAACATTAACAACTGGCATCCACAGAATCTACCATCCAAAATGACTATCAATGCAAACTATGCAGGGATCCATGGATCATTTCTCTGTTGTTGAAATGGGGCCATCTTCCAGTTTGAGAGGTTCTAAACAGTAATGCCCAGCAGTGGAAGAGAGAAGAGAAGACTCACTTTACCTAGCAGCATATATATTTAAGGGGAATCTCAATGAGAGAGAGAGAGAGAGAGAATGAATATGAATGTGTGTGTGAGTTTAGGCAGGCCCTTGAAATGAATCCCCCATCCTTAAGTAACATAGTGCAATCTTGGGATGCCTATCAGCAAGTAATTTTGAAATGTGCTATCATAGGATTATTGATTTTGAGTCAGAAGAAATCTCAAGGTCATCTATTTCAACTCCATCATTTTTCAGATGAGGAAATGGTCCAGAGAGGTTGTGAAATGCCCAAGGTCACACAACTATTGAGTAAACAAGCTGGAATTTGAACTTGGGTCTTGTGACTTAAAATGCAAAATTTCCTGGAATCATGATGCAATGAAAATTCTATTTTCACATTTTATTAGTAATAAACAAGTCAATGTATGGGACTCATAGTCAGGAAAGCCTGTTTCAGAATATATTTTGGACAATTATTATATACATAGATGTTTTTCCTTGATAATAGCTATTTTTGAGGGCAGGATTTTTTCCTTTTGTATCTCTAGAGGCAGCACAGTGCCAACATTGATAAATGTTTCTTGACTGACTACTAACTGTGTTACCCTGGTCAAATCACCCTAACACTGTGTTCCTTAAGCAATTTCTTAAGCCTTCCCTATGATATTATAAAAGTTTTTGGAAAGAATTTCTACCAGGCATTATCCACATTGATGAAATGATGGCTCCTTTATTAAATCTTAGTGGAAAAGTACCTTCTCTTTAATCTTACTTTGCTGATTCATTGTAGTATTGAGGTGATCTTTGTGGAATGAAAAATATGGATGACATCTACCAAGTGCCAATGTTTTAAGTATGCTGAGTGAGGAATTGTGTCCATCATCTTACTGAAAGTCTAAAGGCCCATCTCTTCAAAGTTGGACCATAAAATTTAATGTTCAGATGGGGAGCTTAGAGATCATCAAGTTCAAATCCCTTCTTTTTAAGGGCTCGAGGCTCACAGATATTAAGAAATTTGTCCAGGGTCACAAAGACAGTGACCTAGGTTGGATTTGAATCCAAGACTTCCTGACTCCATGGCCAGTACTAAAAGAACAAACATTTGAGAACACAAATGACATTCTACTAAGCCACAGCATGGTGGTTGATCACTGGTGGAGTGCCTATTCACCCAGATAGTCATAGAATGCTAAAGTATTTTAGGGTTAGAAAAGCAGGTGTCATTGGCAGTGAACTAAAAAGATATGAGGTGAAAAAAAGAAGAAACATTTATAGGAGAAATCCATGAGTAAGGTAATTCTTAACCAGCTTCAAATTCTTCCAGTATTCTCTAGGTTTATAGGCCTTTTGGGCACTTGCTCCATCAGCAATGTCAAGAATCCTTGCATTAAAACCTGTAATATTAAACATTATGCCAAATGTAATATGCTAAATGTAATATTTAAAATTGGTTTGGAAATATATTAGTTAAAAAGATTGGTGTGGTCACTGTTTATAAAATAACTAACATTTAAGTCATGATTGAAGCTTTTAACAATTTAATTTAAATGTAAATATAGTCTAAGAAAGAAATAAGGAGGGAAGGAAATAGAAAAAAATATTTCCTAGTCCACCACAGTCCACAAGAGTATCTTCTGCCCAAGCCACCAATGCCAAAACACAGAAAGACCCCTAGCCAAAGACCTCCAGAAAAGAACCCAATCTCCTCTATGGTCTTATGTTTTATAGTGCTCTCAGTCACTTCTTTTCCCTGTGTGCTGGTCTCATCTCAGGAACCAATCAAAGTCTCTCTGACTTGGACCTGTAGCCCTTAGTTCTGTTAACCTGTGACCTCTGGAGCATTCCAGCCACGTTAATAGGTTGGTTCTGAGGAGCAGAAAGTTCACAACCCTTGGAGGAAGGGGTTCCCTGTACAAACCCATGGAATGCTTGAAGATGTAAAACTTAACAGAATTTTAAAATGAATCAATCAGTTACTTGAGTAACTTTTTAAGCCACCAAAGCAAAGATGATGTTTAGCTAAAGTCATGGAAAAGGTTGGCAGTTCTGAACCCAACATTCCTTCCAAAAGGCTAAATCCAGGAAATCAGATCAAATACTTACAGGTTATCTATAGTCACAATAAAACAATAATACTTTACATTTCCATAGCATATGACAGTTTCAAGGCATTTTGACATACATAAACTTATTTTATAACAATCCCAGAATAACAACAATGAAAGTTTAGGTATAATAATGGTCTGATACCCTGATACCCAGACTTGCCCAGGAAGTACCTTCAGACACAGATATATTGACATGAAGCTCAGATTCATACACTTCTCATTTCCTCTCTTTAAATAAAGGTAATGTAATAATAGAAGGAACAGAGGCAGAGTGGGAGTCAAGAGGCCTAAGCTTTCATCTTAATTTGGGAAATAACTGGACTAATCTATAAGACTATGGGTGAGCCACAATCTCCCAAGTCCTCAGGTTACCCCTCTTCAAAATTCAATTGATGATCTAAAAGATCCTTTTGAGCTCCAATGTTTCATGACTGTCTACAAATGAAGTTTATGATAGCAAGGGAAGATGGGGGGAGACAGAGAGAGACAGAGATGGACCCATGGATAATCTCTGTGCTCCATGAGTGTCTTCAGTGGTCAAGAGAACTTGAGGAAGGTCTCTCTCATGTTGGGTGCACTCACTGTTGGTGAATTTATGGGAGATCAGTGAGATGAGTCTAATGCATGTGATAGACATAAGTGGGTTGCAATGTGCATATTGGAGGGAAATGTCCACATGAATGATATCACAAATATATTTGAGTTTTTTTTTTGAGTCTGTAATTTTTCTCACCTCTTGGCCTTTTGATCCCTACACTAGTATCTAATAATAACATCTATAATTGCATTGCATTCCTTCAGAAATCATTTTTATTTTGATTCCTTTCACTTTCTGTTGGCCTGGATTGAAAAGGATGCTTTAAGAAAGCATGGTGTTTTGTTTTACCATCTTTCAGATGATTCTCACCTAAATCTATCTTGATAATCTTCAGCCTTATCATTAAATGTTAAAAAAATCTGTATTATATATATATATATTTTATATATTATACCTTTATTTTGTGTATAATATAAAAATCTTTAAAAAATCATGATAGGATTTAAAACTAGTGACAACTTTACAGAAAATGGGGTCCAGCTCCCCCATTTCACAAATGAGGAAATTAAGGTCCAGTGAAGTTAGATGGGATTTTTACAGTCAGTCATACAAATAACAATTAAGGAGAGATTTATTTAGACTCTAGGTCTTCTCACTCCAAGTCCAAAGTTTCCCATTGTATCATACTACTTGACACAAAAATGAGAGGTCTGTTTCTTTTCGAAGATTCTAGAGAATTTTGGAATTGGAAGGGATCTTTGAATTCCCTCTCGCCCACCCATTGTACAACAGCCCCCTTAATTTTATAGATGAGAAAATGGAGGCTTCTGTTTAAGAAAAACTATAACTATAACGCATCTCCTAACTCCTAAGCCAAGACTCATTAAAAAGGAGAGAGAAGCTGAAGTTATCTTATTTGCCTAAATTAAACAAATTCTGTGAAAGGGGCAGGGCTATGTCCTAGGATTTCCTAGCACTCCCCTCCCCCTTCTGACTTTCATCCTGTGTGTCAAAGGGCTCCAGTGATTTCTTGTAGTGAGGGGAATGTAGGCATGCTTTTCACCTTCCTCTTTCACGGGTGTTTCAAGGTTTGAAACAAGCCATTTTCTATAGCTCTAAAAGTCCCGTCCCCTCTCTCCTCTTTGTCATTCGAGCCTGAAGTATCTTTCTAACTATCCCCACAGGTGTCCCAGCTGCAAACACTTTCTCAGTACTGATACAAGCTATGCTAGGGCAACTAGAATGAGTTTTCAGTGGCAGAAGTTTATAAAAGAAAAACGGGAAAGCAGAGCCCTTAGGAGTTGAAGGAAGATTTCCGGGGCTTTAGAGGCAGCAGGGCAGGCAGGCACTCCAGGCCTCCCATCAGGCGCCAAGCTCCTCCTCCTTTCCTACCCTGAGCCTCCGGTCAAGAACAAGTTTCACTTTACATCGGCCATAGCTTTGGGGGGACGCTTTGGAGTTGGGAGAGAAGCCCACGCCCAGCCTGGGCTCCCTGCCTGTCTCTCTGCCCACAGCTGCTCTTGACCCTGAACCATTTGCATGTCTCTAGAGAACAGGGAACACGGGAGGGGACGGGGAGGGGGGGGGGAGGAGTTGTTGCCGGACTCCCCATAATTCCCCCACCTCAAGTGGAGCTTTAGTGAGTGGATCCTGGCCAGAGAGGATTGTGCTCTGATCTAGGCAGATTCTCTCATCCACCACCACCCAGCCTAACCGAGGACCTCCCCTCTTTCCGGACTGAAGCTACCTCCATCCACCTCTTCTGCGGTTCCTTTCTCCCACTCAGTCCTCTAGTACTGGCCAGCGCCGCCGCTACTTGCTCCGCTGGTGCAGCCCGCTCCGGGGCCAGAAGAGGTGTGGTGGACAGCCTTGCCTTCCCCCTGCCAAGGCTGGCCCTGGTCCTAGGGCGGTGCTTCAATAGTAACTAGGCCCCGCCCTCCTCCCTGGAGAGGATTGGGGAAGGAGCATCCCTTCCCAGAGCAGCTGCAACAGCCACTCTCGGCCCAAGGCCTTGACCTCCACCTCAGCTGCTGTGGGCCACTAGTTTCCCTCCACCGGGTGTTTTCCCACGTGGTTGGGGGTGGTGCCTGTCTTCTAAATAACCCAGGAATTCGAACTCCTTATGTTACCCTCTTGAGCACTTGAATTGAAACCGATAGAGTTTTGCTTTACTTTGAGAGCTTAAAAAGTTACTAGAATAACTGATCAAAAAGAAAATCTGTTATACTCTTCTCCATCAAACATTCAGTTGGTTTCCACGAAAGAATGCTTGGAATTGCTGAAGTTCAGTTGGGAAATAATTATTCTGGCTTGCTTTTGGAAAAAGGATAACAGCTTAGTTCCCTCTCATCTTCCATTCAAAACCTCTGAAGCACTTGTCCACTTCTCAGTACACACTTCAGGCCCTGCTAAGCTGAAGGCATAGGTGCTGACCTTCCATGGTTGCCTGCCATGATCTCGGTCCTGTACCAGGCCCAAGGTTCCTTTTTTCCTCAGTAGGGAACACGGGTTCTCTGTTTGATTTCTACCCCAACTTCTGGAAATTTTTAATTAGAACTTTAGTCTCTGCGGACTTCTCCAGCTGCCAAGGAAAGAGAAAAAAGGTACATGAAGCAGGTTTGGAACAGGAAGTTTTAGATCCTAACAGAAAGGAAACTCTATAAAGCACCAACGACTGATGAAATTAGTAGTAGTAGTAGTCTCTGGGTAACTGATGAAATTATTACAAGTTGAAAGGCTAATAATTCCCTCACCCATTTGGGACACATGCACTAGACCTACCTGCTCATTAAGTACTTTACATTTTACCTCCCTTGTGTTCAGTTCAATCAGTTTCAAGAAGGACCTTTATCTTTTTGGTGGTTTTCTCTCTGTGAAGACTCACTCTCTCTTGGCTAGGCTAGGGGTAACTTGGTATTTCTTAATTGTATATGTGTTATGCCCCTTGGTAACCCTGAAACTCAGAGGCAGAGGCTGTTTTCATTTTGGTCATTAAATCCCAATGTTTAGCACAATGCCTGGCACATAGAAGGCACTTAATAAATACTTGTTGATTAGCTGCATGAAGAATATTCATTATTGGCTTAGCATTTTACAAAAAATAATCAAAGGGTGTTTCATAAATTCATCTGAAGTGTCCTTAAGAAAAGCATAATCTCCATTAAGGACCCTAAGGGAAAACAATAATCTCTTAAACTCAGAGTTCAGAGTGAGTCTAGATCAGAGGAAAAACTAGGTCTAGCTTCATTCTTGAGATGTTGTACTTGACAGCTGGATTCTGAGGTTCAGCCTCAAAACTGATCTCTAGTTCATACCAGGGTGAATCCTTGAGACTTTCAACTGAATGATACTTCTTTGGCTGAAGTGAAAAATCCAAGAGAACTTTAATTCTCTATGGCTTAAAATGAATCAGTCCTCCTTCAAGTTCCTCTTTTTTTTTTAATAGATGCAGAAATTTAGAACCCCCAAACTAAGATAATATTTAATGTAGCTTCCAGCTCCATATTTTCTGAATTTGAAGTCATCTACCAACTCCAAATGTTCCTGTGTGGGTAGAAACCTAAAAAGGGGAGCTAGGGATTGAGTGAATATGGGTTGAGAGGTTTAAAGTTTAAGGAAGGGAAGACATAGAGAACAGAGATACAGAATGTTTCAGCATAGCTCTAGCCTGACAGGGAAGAGCTCTGATGGAGTGAGAGCTTCCTCTTATCCAGGCATACTGATTTTTAATGAGGTTTCAAGACAAGGTGGGAGGGAGATAGATAATCAAAAGGGTGGTCTGCCAGACAAATTAACATTATGAGATAATCTTCAATAAGAGTTGGATCTTAAGACCATGGTATGGCCAATGCTCAGATCAGGGCATTTGACCTATAGCATATTAGCCTTATCTGATATAAATGCTAAATGAGTGTTATTGGCAATAAGAAGAGACTATGATAGCTAATCAGTCTTCTGGAGTATAGACAAAGGGGAGAGGTTGGAATTTCAGAAGGTTAAAGCAGAGATTCAACTCAAGGATATAGAAATTAATCATTAGAAATATATCCATGAGTTTGGTAAATGAGCAGATTGCTCATAAGAGTGACTTTTGAGTACATTTATATTATTTTCAAGATTTGTACATGCCTGGACTCCTACAGAATTCCTTTAGGATAACATAGGACAACCAATTAATATCCTTAATACTGAGAGAGGAGCTAAAGAGATAAGTGATCTCTCACCAGAAAGGAGGTAAAAGGAGGAAATGTCATCTGAAAGGAAGTAGTGATGTGAGAAAATAGTGATAATATGGTAGTTTCAAAAGTTACAGGTTTTTAATTAAATTAGGACTTGTCACACTCCTGCTCCAATATTCCATATTTTTGTGATCTTTTTGATGTTGCTATTTAGATCAGTTGTTCTATTTAGTGGGCCTCAAAAAAGTTGAGTGCTCATGACAATGGTCCAAGAGGTTTCTGCTAAAAATTCTTCAATGATATCATAAGTAGTAAATAATTGAAGGATATCATGAGTAGTTACATTACTTCAGAAGTTCATAATGCCTTTGCTGTTGTTGAAAAGTGTTCATGGAACAAAAGTCATTGGGAACCAATGATTAAACCACAACCCATCCTTGTCTTATCCTTTATGATTCTTGCCCATTTCTTCTAAAAAATGAAGTATTCTAGAACCTTTCCATTAGGTTTTTTATTTTATTTTTAATTAATTTTTTAGTTCCATGAAAATACCCAGTTAACTTCCTCCCTCTTTCTCCTCCTTCCATTAGAGAAAGCATCATTTGACAAAAAAAAATGTGTTTATAAAAGTGTTACTTGTTTCTACTTATCAGTTCTCTCTCTGGAGGTAGACATATGGAAATAATTTTTCAAACAATATTTCTTTTGCTGTATATAAGTTTCTCTAGGTTCTAATCACTTCACTCTTTATAATTTCATAGAGTTTTTTTCCATGCTTTTCCACAATTAACCTGCTTCTCATTTCTTATGGCACATAGTATTTCATCACCATTAAATGTCACAACTTATTTAGCCATTCCCCAAATGATGGGTATCCCTTCGATTTCCAGTTCTTTGCCACCCCAAAGAGAGCTCCTATAAATATTGTAGAACATATAGATTCTTTTCCTTTTTCATCTTAGAAAATAAATCAAATAGTGATATCACTATGTCAAAAGGTATACATAGTTTTATGGATCTGAGAACAATTCTGGATTGTTCTCTAAAATGATCAGTCAATTCACAGTTCCACGGACAGTCTTTTAAAATTTTATGGGCACTACTGCATTCCATAGGTTATGTTATTCATCTATTATTCCTCCTTATAATCAACTCACCTCCTTTCCTGATCCCATATTTCCTTGATATCTTTCACTCCTCTCCTCAAATTCAAGGTAGCATTAATAATATACTGCAGCTCTATATGAAAACACACATAATTTTTCCATTGCCCCCTGGGGTCAAAATGAATTAAGAATTCTTGTTGTCCAAACTATGGCAGGAAGTTTGATGGGCAGCCCATTGAGGTAGTTTATCATCACAGATAACTTAGGCAGGCACTGTAAGATAGCAGGTCTCAAAACTGAATAAGATGAGGAGAATAGACTGGATTGTATTTCAGAAACTATGAAGCATTTTCAACAATCTCAAATCATTTCCTGACTGAAAAAAAATCATCCTTTTAATGCTAGCATTATTCTGATGATGCTTTATGGTTGAGAATCATGAAATGCCACAATTTTCAAAGAACAATTTATAAAAGGAGAAAAATAATAAGGAGGGAAGTATGCAAGGAGACAAATAAAACATGGAAAATGAAAAAGGTTTTAAAAAGTTAAGGAAGAGGTATATGAAATCTAGAAATGCATATATTATATATTTGTATATATGCATGCACACACACACAAACACACACACAAATATGTGTGTATCTATCTATCTATCTATATCTATATCTATATCTATATCTATATCTATATCTATATCTATATCTATATCTATATCTATATCTATATATATCCCTACATCCCAAAGGAAAGATTAATGGAAGAGGGATGGAGAAAAGCCAGAAGGAACATCGAGCTAAAAGGTTCATAAAGATAGTAGAAAGGAAGAGGTTAGTTCATTGGAAAGGAGAGAGGAGATAAAAGGAGGGCCAGGAATATTACCAAGAATGATGAGAGCTCATGCTGGGGTTGCATAATGAAGAGATGGTTAGAGGTAGGCTTCTGGGGTGATATCTATGCTTACTAAGGCTTTGATTACCCATGCAGCAACTATGAAACCAGATGAATGTGAGGTCTGACAATGGTTGTTAAGGAGATACCTAAAAGTCCATTATTTATAATGTTATGTATTTTACTGTGTTCATGCTGCTAGGCATCAAATTATGCACGATGTCCATGTTAAGAAATGACCACTTTTTTTTTTTTAACAGAAGATACTAAATTCTTCCCTGCTCAGGTTGTATCTGTCCTATAAGATACGGGATGGATTTCATAAGTGGACCTATATTTCTATGATCCTCAGCCTTACTCTTTAAAAAGGGAGTATTTAAAGTAAAACTACTCTCTGTCCTATTTCTGTTGGAAAGCTGTAGAGGCAAGGGAATTTCAAACAGACCACATTAATATGCAGCAATTTTATTGAAAGAACTTTATCAGACTGCTGTTCACAGCAGTGTTCATTGCCTCTTTTAAGTCAATATACAGCAAACCCTGAAAAGACTTACATAGCTAATGAGAGACAATTGGGTTAAGAGCACTGTTGCTTTGGGGGGCAGTGTGATGGAATGGCATAGTGGATAGTGTGCTAGATCTAGACTCAGGATGATTCTTCCTCCTGAGTTTAAATCTGGCTTCAGATTCTGTGGCAAATCACATAACCCCCTTTGCCTCCATTTCCTCATATGTAAAATGAACTGGAGAAGGAAATGGCAAACCACTCCACTATTTTTTCCAAGTAAATCTCAAATGAAGTCATGAAGAATTGGACACTACTGGAAAAAAAAATTGAAAATAGTTCTTGGACAGTCTTTGTGGACCATGGACTCTAGTGTAGCATGCCAATCCTGTCCATGAAGTTTTCTTGGCAAAGATACTGGAATGGTTTGCCATTTCTTTCTCCAATGGATTAAGGCAAACAAAGGTTAAATAATTTGCCTAGGGTTACACAACTAGCGAATATTTGAGGCCAGATTTAACTTGTCTTCCTGGCTCCAAGCCCAGCGCTCCAACCACAGAGCCGTCTAACTGCCTCCATAGTAGAGCATTTAGAAGGTCAACTTTAGATTCTTGGATACTACTTGTGTGACACACATCTCTACATCCTTCTAGAAATGTTATAAGACTAAAGAGGTAGAAAGCAAGTTACAAGAACAGAAAAACTAAAAAAATGAAATCATAGATCTAGATAAAAAATTGACAAAAAAATAGCTCGATGACTCAATGGGTCTGAATTCAGGAAGACCTGAGTTCAAATGTGACCTTAGAGACTTACTAGTTATATGATCTTGGTGCAAAGCCACTTAACCTCAGTTTCCTCTTCTCTAAGATGGGAATAATAACAGCACCTACCTTTTGTGAAGATAAAATGAAATAGTTTGTAAAGTGCTTTGCAAACTTTAGAGCACTATAAATGCTATTGTTGTTAGATAAAGTAACTAGCTACTCAAATTAAGATATTTGCTAGGTTTTTAGTAATAGTAGGCCTTTAGAAAAGTAACCTAGAATCCACTAGATGTTTTTTAATTAAAAATATAAAATGATATCTTAATTTTTTTCAATTACATGTAAAAACAATTTTTAACATTCTTTTAATTTTTTCTTTTTCAAATTCTTTTTCTCTCCATCTCTATAACTCTCTCTTCTTTTTATCCTCCCTGAGGTGACAAGTAATGTGCTATAGACTAAATCTCTTTTTAAAAAAACAAAACAAAACAAAAATCTTCTGATGCAGTACAAAACATAGAAGGTCAGCAGTAGCTCAGCAAATGTTGTTTTGGGTCCTGGAGCAGGCATATGAGTAGTATCTCTTTGCCAGACTAATTGAAAATGGCCTTTTAATAAAATCCCTTCTGTTTCAAATATGAAAATCTGGTATACGGTCTGGTATCAAAACTTTATTCCTAGGCATATTTTATGCCTTGAGTAGTCTGGATTGGAAAGAATGTTATGGCTTTGAATATCAATATACTCTCACCTATTTGTGATGAAATGGTGTAGTGAAAATCATATTATTAAGAAACCAAAGGTTTCTGAATCAATTCTTCAGTTAAGGGTTTAGTTCAAATGGTCTCTCATTTTCACAGTACCTGGCTTTCATTTTCACAGTATCTTTGATTCTGACAACACCTCTACTAAGAGACACTAAATTGGCAGGTAGAATAAAATCAAAACCCCAAATCCAGAGGCCCTCACTGTTTGGGTTCAACCTTTGGAAATCACTTAGTTTTTTCCATAATCAAAACTCATTCTTTTAGAGCCTTAAACAAAAATAGCTTGAAGAAGATCCATTATATAGTGATTCAGACATTATTAGTTAAATAGGACTCATCCTGGTACCATGAGGATAATGAGAATTCATTAGAGAGCATTGCTATTTGGTCACTAATTTGTAACTAGAGGATGAAATTTATAATGCTGCTGTGATTCTTAGTCCTGCTTTTTGACATGGTGTTGGTGATGTGCTATTTCTATCATTTCTAGGAAATCAGTTAGATCCTAACTTCCCAGTCATTCGGAGAATTTTAATGACATAAGATAAGGACTTTCAACTTTTATTTGTCTTTTCAGTCTATGTTCTTTATACCTAAGAGAATAAACCTTGCAAATCAAGATTCTTATTACTTCATGTAGAAGCAAAGGAGAAAAACAAATGCCATTTTCCACAAACCAGGATTGAAAACACCTAATCCACCAAATTGAGTCGATCTTTAATTGAAGTCTATGTTTCATAAGTGAATTATGACTATTGTAGAAGAGCATCGCAATTTCTTCTCTCTGCAATATTCTGGCTTTGGAAGTCTGTTGGTGGTCAATCTGTGCAGATTTGGCAGAATATAGAAGACCGTCTGGCACTCTACAGAGCCTCGAAGCAATTTATAATTGGTAGTTTCTGGTGAAAATTGCAAGGGAACCTTTTAGAAACCAGAGTCATAATATTAAGTTACACTATCTTTAATAAGACTTCTTTTAAATGGTTCACCCGGTCTTTTGCTTCAGGAATAGGGGGGCACTTTTTGGTATTTGGCAGAATGAAAATGGCCATTAAATTATGATATGAAAATAATAATACAAGAAATAATTAAAACAAATTCAGTTGAACTGGAGGAAAAACCAGTTACTATAGAAACTATGTTGGGTCTTCTAAATGTCATTGCCCTATAACTAAGTCCTTTATTCTCACCCTAGTTATGGTTCTGGTATTTGGCCTAGAAGAATATTGGCTAGGTTTAAATAGCACTTTGAAAAACACGTTTAGATAACCATTAACAATTGGCATCAGATGTGTAAGTTACCGAGGCTATCACTTACATGTCAAAGGATTGCCATTCTCCCATAGTAGTTTGATTATGGATCCATAATAAATAAGGTATAATAACCTGATTTTTATAAAAATTGTGTGAAAAAAATTGCAGCAGAGAACTTCATTAGCTGCAGGCATAAGCACAGGAATCTGTGAAGAATACCAAATGGTAGTTTTCACAGTGTTGAAAAACAGTACAATGTGGACTTGTACCAAACAGAAAAGGAATGATTTGAATTTATAATGAAAAATGGAATTCCCCGCTTCCCCCATTGTTTACACGGAAAATGAAATTATGGGTATTTGTTTTTATTTTTAATTTTGCTCTAATGCTTCTCTGTGCCTTCAGGTTCTCAAAGACAATGCCAAGAGAGCATAAGTCCTGCAAGGTCTTGCTAAAATGGAAAGACTGTTCAGGCCTGAGCTGAGGGATGGACTAGATGTTTGGCTTCTAAGACTATTCTAAAATTAGCTCATCACCAATGATTGATTGATAGATGATATTTTGTTCTGGAAAATGGTGAAGCCTTTTTTATTAAGGTCTAGAGTTATTTGATCTGATCTGGTTTAAAATGAGGGAATAATACCTCTAATAGCACAGATCTCTTAACTCTGGAAATAAATGTATTGCAGGTAGTATGGTACAGTAGAAGGAACTCTAGACATGGAGGTAGCAGACCCTGGGTTGACTATCAATGCTGATATTTACTAGCTCCTTGATAACCAAGTCCCTACATTTCTTCAGATATGTTTCCATGTCTGCAAACTAGGAATGGGTAATCATCCTACATGCCCTACCTACCTCAAAAAATAGCCCCATACTTTGGAAACCTTAGGGTACTATGTAAATGTGAATGTGAATATTATTATCTTTCTAGCTGGTCTCTTTTGTGAAAACTGTTGAACAAGCTTGTTGAAATTATGGTCAGAGTGTTATCCTCTGTCCTTATTGGCTTCTCCAAAGCCTAGCTTCTTAAAAGTTTTTGCAAAAGCAATTTTAAAACCTTGAAGGTTGCTAAGCCACAGCTGAAAAGAATACTATTGTGTGTCAAAATCGAGCAATGGCCAAAGAAGTGCCATAGTTGAAAGGAGTTTTTCTCTATTTTAAAGATTCAAAGTATATGTAATGAGTGAAAGTCAATTCTTAAAATATGTCAGTGTGCCCTGCCTAGTACCAACCCTTATACAGTAGAAGCCTGGCAAACCTGCTTCTAAATATGTTTAATGGAGGTACTCCTCCCCATGACCCCACTGCAGAGCATGGGTAGATATCTTTTGACTGTTGTTTCTTGGCTTGCTGTGTGATAATGAGGAGCCTTTTAATTGACTGCTGAGTTGGAATTGATTGTGCCCATGAAAGTTGCAGCTAGCAACACTCAGTCTTTGCTGATGGCTTTCAAGGAAGAAGAGCTGTCATAAACTGACCCATGAGGGGAAGGGCAGAAGCTTCAGCTGCCTTGTCTCTCCAGCTGGCTGCCTTGGGGCTTTTAACATAAGACACCTCTTTTCTTGGCTTAATTTTTCTTTCCTGATCTCAGGTCAAAGGGAACATCCAAGAGGGTTGGTAAGATTCAACAAAATCATCCAAGGTCTCACCCCTAGCCATGGTCCCAGAGTTGAGAGCAGCAGTGATGAGGAAAACTCACAGCATCCTTGTGGAGTGATATTCTTGAGCCTTCAAGTTGCTAATCCAGGGAATCAAAAGAATGACTTGTTCATCAGCTAGGCTACACCCACAAGTTAGCTTTGTAAGGACTCTGCAAAGGGAGAAATGGAGTCCTAGGTCCAAAGAGTACCTCTCTTCAGGTTGAGAAAGTATTTTGTAGTAGCTACTTTTAGTTTAAATCTACACTCTGTAAGATTGAGTGGGATGATTGAGAGTAGTGTTGGATTCCTTTTTTTGAGGGGATATTGTTGTATTTCAGTCCTTGCTATTCCTTCTTGGAAAATATTCTTTAATAAAGGTTAATGTTATGGGATATTAATAATATTGGGACACATTGGATAGAGGCTCCTAAATACTAGAACACTCAAACTTTTAGGATGATCTCTAGAATTTGGGGGAATGGTAGCCCCCCATATGAGGATACTATATTGGGATAGTCTAGAGTAAATACTACATATTAAATTACCCCCTTTGAGTATGTTGGAGTGTGTTGCCATAAGGAGAATATGGGGAGAAGAGTAGGTTATGCTCAGGAGCAAGAAGTCTCTGTGTCATGTGAATTCTTGGACAATAACAGAACAGAGTGCAGAATAGAATGGGGAGTTCTGGTAAATGGAAGGTATGAGGCTGATGGGTATCTTAAGTTGGAGAAATTAGTGGTCAGATTCAGAGAAGTTAGGAAGAAGATAATTATGCAAGAAGAATTGTGGTTTTATACCTTGAAGAAACATTAGAGATGATCTAACCCAACCCCCTCTTTATATGCCTAAGGAAACTGAGGCCAGGAGAAGTAAGGTGGCCCAGGTGATAATACCAAGATTTCAGCTGAACTCTTGAACCACTATGAGTTTAAGTAGACAGGCACCAAGAACAAAGGAGGCACCTGTCTTGAGCCATCTGATTCTTTGGTGTTGGAGAGGGGGACAGCCAAGTTCATCAAGAAATTCTTAGATTAAAGGGTGGGGCTAGAGGCATAATAAATACGAATAAGTACCCTGGCATGAGGGAATGGGGATGTAAGCAGCTTTTTTTGCTTTGCTGTCTTTGTGTGTGTGTGTATATTTTCTATGAACCCTTGCATTAGATCAGTTAAAGCAGAAGAGCAATAGATAAAGTACAAAGTCTAGGAGTCTCGGTTCATAGAAGTTAAGAACACAGGTGATATGCCTGAATAATAGAATCAAGGATTCAGGTAAAGAGTCTGGGTAGCAGGGCTCACCTAGGTGGCTCAGAGGATAGAGTGCCAGGCCTGTAGTCAGGAAGATCCGAGTTCCAGTCTGGCATCAAACAATAAACTGTGTGATCCTGGACAAGTCACCTAATTCTGTTTGCCTCAACATGGGAAGATATTGGCAGCTGGAGAGACAGGGAAAAGTCTTTTCAGAAAGTGGGATTGAACATTTTTTCTTGAAGGGACACAGACCAGGGTTGAGTGAAGGAAGAACCCTTTTGGGTTATGACTCCTGGTGGAAGGGAGTTCGGATATTTGGGAGTTTCTTATTTTAAATTCAGTGTTGAGATTAATTATTTCTCTGCTGCTGGAGTATAGGTACTATGTAAATGTATAATGACAAAGTAAAAAAAGCAAAATTAAAAAAAATCATTATTTACATTTTTTTGACTCTGAGTTTTGGTGTCCTTAGTCAGATCCCTAGATGGCTTAATATAGTTATGACTTTGCTCAAAGCCCTGTACATTTTCTAATGTCATTCATTCCATTCTTCTCCTATTTAATTTTGGTCTTGGCCCAATGTGCATATGTAGTTATTTTAAGTTTCTTTTTAAAAATAATTAAAGTATACAATTTTATGACTAAATCTGTTACAGAAAAATCTTGAGCAATTCTTAGGCAAAGACAGAAAGTCTAAATCAGTGTTCATTTTATAGATTATGGTACCAATGATATGATTTAGTTATGCAACCAAGTTAAAAAGCATTTGTTAAGCAGTTAAATGGGGAAGAGAAGGAGCAAAGCTATGGGAGCAAGGACGAGAGTTAACTAAGTATTTCAATGTAACAAACAATCAAAATAATTTTTTTTTAAACCCAGTTATTATGTGTCTGGCTATGTGCTAAGCCCTGGAGATACAAATATAAAGCAAAGAGGAAGATAGTTCTTTTGCCCTCAACTAGCCTATATTCTAATGGTGGAGGACAACATGGAAAAGGAAGTTGAAAAGCTGGGTGGGGTAGGGTGGGTAGGGGAAATGATGCCGAGAGGCTGGGAAGTCAGGAGTTGAATTAAAAAAAAAAAAGATTGATCACAATGATTCCCAGAAAGGAAAGCTAAAAGACTTCTCATTTTGCTTTTAATAAAGTCAGAGTTGATCTACCAAATATACTTCTCTGGGCAGCATGACATATTTATGAGACAGGACTGTTCCAGCTTTGGGAATAGTTAATATGACTTGTTAATTGATAAAGAGGAGCAGAACAAAACAAAACAGCCTGAGTCAATTCTCCTAGTATACACTGATGGACTCTGTAGATAGGTGTGTTACAAAATAAAGGTTAGTTGTGATTAAAACTAGGTTGTATAAGTGGTGGCAGTGTACTTAAATTGCCCCAAAAGTATCTAAGAACCCCATTTGATGAATGGTCAAGGGACATGAATAGGCAGTTTTCAAATGAAGAAATTAAAACTATCAATAAGCACATGAAAAAATGTTCTAAATACTTCCTGATTAGAGAAATGCAAATAAAAACAACTCCAAGGTATCATATCACACCTAGCAGATTGGCCAATATGGCAGTAAAGGACAGTGATAAACTTTGGAGGGGGTATGGCAAAATTGGGACACTAATGGTGGAGTTGTGAATTGGTCCAACCATTCTGGATGGTAATTTGGAACTATGCCCAAAGTGCTTTAAATGACTGCCTGCCCTTTGACCCAGCCATACCACTGCTGGGTTTGTACCCCAAAGAGATAATAAAGAAAAAAGATTTGTACAAAAAGATTTATAGCCGTGCTCTTTATGGTAGCTGAAAAATTGGAAAACAAAGGGAAGCCCTTTGATTGAGGAATGGCTGAACAAATTGTGGCATCTGATGTTGATGGAATACAATTGTGATGAATGGAATAATGAACTGGAGGAATTCCATGTGACCTGGAACAACCTTCAGGAATCGATGCAGAGTGAAAGGAGCAGAATCAGGAGAACATTGTACACAGAGACGGATACACTGTGGTACAATTGAATGTAATGGACTTCTCTACTAACAGCAATGTAATGATCCAGGACAATCTAGAGGAACTTATGACAAAGAATACTATCCACATCCAGAGAGAGAACTGTGGGAGCAGAAATGTAGAAGAAAAACAACTGCTTGATCACATGAGTCGATGGGGATATGATTGGGAATGTAGACTCTGAAGGATCACCCTAATGCAAATATTAATAATATAGAAATGGATCTTGATCAATGACACATGTAAAACAGTGGAATTGCTCGTTGGCGATGGGAGGGTGGAAGGAAGAGAGGAGGGGAGAGATCATGAATCAGGTAAACATGGAAAATATTCTAAATAAAAAATATTTGACCCTTCAAAAAAAGTATCAACAAAGAAAAACAAACCAAAAAATCAACAATACCTCAAACTCTTAGGTACTTAAATTATAAATTAGAAAATACAAGGTAAAAGTAAGAGTAAATCATAAAATTGTTACTTTATTTTTATAATATATCTTATAAGTAACAGTATCTTTAAAAAAAAAGTTTACTTCGCCTTTGAGATGAACTAATATTAGCTTTCCACAGATAAAGAAGTGGTATACAGCAGTTAAATCAGGCAGGATGGCATAGCAAAAAAGGCATTGGTTTTAAATTAAGAGACTTGGGGGTTCAATAACTAGTTCTGTCATTTTTTATTATATCCCTCTAAGAAATCTCTAAGACTTAGTTTTCTCATTTGTAAAATATTAGACTAAATGACCCCTAAGATTCACTTTTAACTCTCAATCATTATTTCCTAATTAGAAGCAATTTTTAATTTCCTCAAAATCTTATAATTGCTGCTCAGTGAGGGGCAAGGGAAGCATTATATTGAATGGGGTTATTGACAGTGTAAGACACAGGCAGATGGGGCAGCTGTTTCTGTTTACTTGTGTTCTGCTGAAGGCAGAGAACCTGGCAGTGAATATTCTGGTTACCAGGAAGTTTCAGGACCAAGTGGAATGTGATCATTGATTTGTTTGGAGCCCTTACATAGCCTGCCTGTATCTCAAAGAACACTTGTACCAGCTTAGTGTCTGAGTGTTTGGGGATGACAAAGTCCCTGGCTGTTTCTGTTACCCAGGTACGGCTTACTTTGAGGATTCTTGTTGCTTTAAAAGAAGGATGAAGTCATTCCTTTATTGGTCACTAAGCTAGAGGAGTCAGTGACTTACTGGACCTTTAAAAGGGGAGCGATTGAACTCCTCTCATTCTTCTTCCTTTGGCTGTCTATGTGTCACGTAAATGTTCTCCTTTTTCCTACCAGATGTCAACATTCTTATGTATGGAAGTCAAAAGGTATGCCCTACTTGTACAAACCTGAGCCTGGGTTTGAGAGTTTCTTTTTTGTCTTCTTTCCTGAATGTGGGTGACATACTAACCATCCTGAGATGGAGATGTCCATTTTGTAGGCAATCTCATGAAAACAGGAGGTTAAAAATCTACTGGGTACTTTGGTTGTATCTGACTGATGGTAGAAGGTGTTTGTTCATTGGGGAAGATGACCACCAACAACATGATGGACTTGAAACCTTGAGAATCACCTATGAGAGAGGACATGAACTTGGAAGGAATTGTTTGAACAGCTGATCTGAGACAAAAACCAGCAATATTCATTTCATGTTCTGATGTTTGAGTTGTCATTCCCTAGTACAACAGTAATAAATTTTATTTTATTTTATTTTTTCAATAAAAAGCTTCCACATAAGTTTTGTGAAGTTATATGATTCAAATTGTCTTATTCCTTTCTTTCCTCTCCTTTCCTGGAGCTGGCAAGCAATTCAATCTGGATAATACATGTATTAAAAGGCAAAACAAAACAAATTTCCTTATTATTCATTTTTGTAAGTGAATAATCTTCTAAAACCCCAACCCCAAAACATATACCCAAACAAACAAGTGATTTTAAATCATATATTTTCATCGGTATTTCTACTCATAAGAGTTCTTTCTCTGGAGGTGGATAGCATTCTTTTTCATTAGTCCCTCAGAATTGTCCTGGATCATTGTATCACTGTTAGTAGTCTACCACAATATTGCTCTTACTGTGTACAATGTATAACAGTAATATTACTTGCTACTTGTTTAAGTTTCTGTCAACGTGCACTAGTGAGAGCATTTCTTTTGTGTGCATAGTAAAAACCTGCCCCCCTTCCTGATTAATTTTGCGACATTATATATTATGCATACAAATATATATTAAGTATATTTCTACTCCATCATTTAGGGAAACTCTAGACACGAGCCAACCCCTCAGTTTTAAGGATTTTTTCTCCTAGTGCAACAAGGAGATATGACAAACAAAAGAGTGTGAGAAAAAGATTTTGTCCCTTTTAGGTAGTCTTGCTCCCCCAGGACTGAACTTGGTTACTTGGAGGTATATGTTAGTAGAGGGAGGGAGGGAGGGAATAGCATTTTAATCTTTTGGGCCCCTATGTGATTCCAATCACACACTTAAGGCATGAATGTATTATTAGCACCAGCATTATTGATTATCTATGACCTTAGAATTATCCAGTGGAAATTGCCTTCATAGGATATAATCACTCTACCATAACAGTTAATGAGAGCTAAATAAAATCATCACATGTTAAAGCTAAGAGTAACCCTGAAGTAGATACCAGTAGTGACTTGAGGCCTTCCATTTAGTATCTTCCCAACAACAAAAAAGAGGTACTGTGATTTCCTTTTTCTTAAAATAAAAATTTTTATTGATATTTTTGCTTTGACATTACTATAATTGTCCTCAGTATCCCTCTCTCTACTCCTCGCAGGGAGCCATCTCATAATGTGAATTTTTTGGAAAGAAGAATCAAGAAAAAAGATACATCAATACATCAAAAAAGTCTGAAAATATATGTAGCATACTAGACTTGGGAACATCAAAACTCTTTCAACAAGTTGGATAAAAGTGAATGAGAGTGATTTATATTTATCAGTGTAGGAATCTCCCAGTGAGGAAACCACCTTTACCAAGTAAGATTGGGAACTGTTCTGCAACTAAGATAATTTGAGTTTTGGAAGGGATTTCAGTGACTAATAAAGTCTACTATAAAATATCTCACAAGAGACCATTTAGACTCTGCCAAATGTCCAAGGACAAGTATTCATCCCCTCTTGAGAAAATCTATTATACATTTAGATAGCTGTTGTAAAGCAGATTTTCCTAAACCCAAGCCTAAATTTGCTTCCTTTTAACTTCTACCCACTGCTCCTGGCTCTGCCATAAAGGGCCAAACAAGATGGAAGCCGACAGAATAAATCCAATTCCTTCTTAATATTAAAGTCATTCAGATGCTTGAAGACACTTATGTTTCCCAAAAGTCTTCTCTCTATTATGATAAATATCACCAATTCTTTCAACTATCCTCATTGACACAGTCTCAAGGTCCTTCACTATCCTGACTACCTCGCTCCTTTGGACATGTCCAGATTATCATTGTTTTTCTTAAAAGTTGGAAGACCCAAGATTGAATACACTACTCCAGATGAGAACTGATGAAGGCAGAATACTTTGGGATGATTACTTCCTCGTTTCTGGAAGGTATTTTATTCAGTGCAGTCCAAGATTACATTAGCTTTTTATTCTGCCTCTTCACACTGATTAATTCTGTTTGAAATTTAGAATTTGCCAAAGGTTAGGCAATTGGAAATTAAATGACTTCTTGTTGTTGTGTCTTTTCAGTTGTGTCTGACTCTTTGTGACTCCATTTAAAATTTTCTTGGCAAAGACATGGAGTGGTTTGCCATTTCTTTCTCCAGCTTATGTTGTGGATGAGGCAACTGAGGCAAACAGTTAACTGACTTGCTCAGTCACTGAGCTAGTGTGTTAAGGGCACACAATTAATAAATGACTTGCCCAGCCATTACATGTCAGTAGTAGTATTTAATCTCATTTCTTTCTGACTACAAGAACAGTTGTCTCTGCTTCCTGCCTTCAAGCTTGCCACCTTTTTATGAAGTCTCCCCATTTTTCTTTCCCACCAGTTATAATTTCTATTATTAGATTTTACAAAGGGCTCATACTTTCTAGATTTCTCTCTTCTGAAATAGAATCCCTTCAGTCTTGAGTGGTGTTTCAAACAGTAAACATAGTTTGAATCTGAGAGGAGATGGTGATTGAGAGCTGGCAAGATAGTAGTAGTAGTCTCTTCGTAACTGAGGATGATGATTATCTTTGTGTGTTTTTGTGCACAAAGACACTTGTGCGTGAAGATTTAAGTGGAAAAGTCAATTCACAGAGACAGTCCCACTCTCTTGGTGTTGGAAGCCTGGGTCCATTGGCATGAAAAGTCGTTACACCTGGAGACTTCCTCAGCTGCATTGGATGGCCGTGTTGTCTTTTGTGCTCCAACACGCCCTAAGCACTCCACGGTGCCTTGCTGTATTGCCATCTCAGCCATTGAACCTTCTTGTTTGTTTCTTCCGTCTGCTCCGCCGAAGCAGTCTTCACATGCTGGGTGAGCAAAGGCTTGGTTCACCAGGGGTCGACGACCCAATGGCTACCCTCACAAGGTTTAGCTGGCCTGTCGAAGCTGTTCCCCGGGGTGTGGCCGCTGCCGCATGCTAGCAGCTACTAGGAGCCACAAGTGAGAGCTGGGTGTCCGGTGAGGGTCAGAGGCTGGAGAGCTGCCCTAAGAGGGCACGACAAGCCCTCCATACCAAAGATATTACTCTTCCCTGAGCACCCCAAGATAAGACGTAAGTAAAAGCAGACTTCTGGTATCATCTATTGGCACCATTCAGAGTTTTAAGCCAAGGAACACAGACTATTAACAGGTATCTAAGATCAGAATAGTAACCTGGGGCTTTTGCCAAAAAAGACTAGAGGTAACAATTGCAGACAGAAAGTAGTACTATAGCTATAGAAAGGGACATTAACATGTAGGAATAACCTCCCAGTTCTTCTTGCTGTAGTTCTACTTAGGGCAGAGCTATAAGTGACTGAGACTATCCAGACCTCTTTAGGGAAGGGTCCTCAATGGCAGCCACTGTTATTTTCTACGAGACCTACGAGACATTTTGCTGGTTTCCCTTAACCTTAAACCATTTGTGAAGCTGCTGCTGTCATCCTGGTGGTGATATGATAATGGGGTTTCCAGATTATCTGGGTGGGGTAAAGAACCAGAGCAGTGCCTCTAAAAGAATTCAGCCCCTTTCCATCTGGAAGGAGCCTCTTGACAGAATGCATCTATGATGGAGTTGAGGAGAGAAGAGGGGAAGGAATAAGAGAACCTGTCAAATGGGTGGTCTGGACTTTTCTTAGGTAGAAGTTGTTAGTGACATAACCTAATAAATTTCAGTATCAGTGGTCTACACTGCAGTGCTATCATGGTCATTTCCCACCTGTTATAGCTGATTTTTCTTTAGTCATTTATTGGTACATTCCCATCTCTTGTTATATAAATATTACATATATATTATATATGTCATATATATGTATGATGTGTTAAGCTATTTGTTCTCTGTCTCTCTGTCTCTGTCTCTCTGTCTCTCTCTGTCTCTATCTCTCTCTGTCTCTCTCTCACACACACATAATGACATTAATAGAACTGTCAAATTGAGATGTTGGTGCTTAATATTTTTCAGATATGTGACATTCACTTTTGTCCTTTTTGTTTTTTTCTTCAAGACAGCTTTGCCATCAGGGTTATTCTCAGAGGTTTCTGCACCTCATTAGCAGATTAGTTCTAAGTACTTTCACTTACTCTAAGAGTTTTTTCCCCCATTAAGTTGCTACAAACCTTCTCTTTTGCCTCTCACCATTCACAACCTATCCTCGAGTTCTAACCTGGTGAACCTCAGTGGCTCCCTACCGATCTATAATCCATGGGCTAAGATTTCATTTTAATAAATGGGGGATGGGGAAAGTGAGCCAGAAAAAACCAAACCCAGAAAGAAGAAGACAGGATCTGAGATGGATTAGATGTATATTAATAATGGCATGCTAATATTACTCACACCATTCATTATCTTAATAGAGGACAACAGATTTTTCACACCAGGCGAACCCAGTGCTTTAAAATAAATCACTTAGGTATCACAAGGCATCATTTAAAGCCCTCAGAGCTCAAATTATTATTTTCCTCCCAGTTCTGGGTGGAAAAGTCACAGAAGTCTTTTATTCCCCCAACTTTTTTCCTCCCGCTTGCCTGCTTTCCCTTTCAGATAACAGGACAGCCTGTTATCAGCACAAAAAGCAAACATTTCTGTCAGCATCCCCAGAACATTGAGTAAGTGTAAAGAAAGAGCAGTGATGTCAGGCTGCACTCCTAACCTGCCTAGACACCCCAGAGAGGCATTGCATTTCATAAAGGATCTTTTTTTTCTGTCTACAAACTGTCATCATAATTAACAGTTGATAAGGAACAAATAGCTTAACACATCATATATCAGACATATTATGTCTTTTGGCAGGCAATAGTAGAGGCATGTGAAAATATTTCCCCCTATATGAGTGCTCCGATAGAAAGCATGACTTCAGGTGGGGAGATAAAGGAAGGCCAGTCACCATTCATAAGACACATTTCCCTTCCCATAGAAAAGGGTGCATTTCAAAGGAACAGTCCTGAAAGACAGCTCAGCCTTCAGCTAATTGCAGAGCAAAAATGATGACTTGCTTACCTCTGTCCTGGGTTTCTGGATTAGAAACACTCTAAAATGAATCTGTACCGTGGCCTGCAATTTTGGATTTTATTTTTCTTTTGAAATCTCCATGGTTAAAAATATGAAGCTGCTCACTACAATGAATGCCACCTTTTTAAGGATGCTTAAGAAAGTTCTTTTAAAAATAAAAATGGCTTTCATTTGCATGGCAAGTATTTTGAGTTTTTTAAAAGGCTGAAATATTTTCTCCTGGAAATGAATATTAATTGGAGTGAGGACACAGGTTCCCTCTCCCAAGTGTTTATTCAGAGGTGGTATGTGCACTCACTGGAGGGAGGGATGACCTGGGAAGTCAGGAAGTACTGGATTAAAACAAATACTGGCTGTGGGACTGTGAAGCAAATCTTTAACTTCAGTTCCTGAGATAACGCTTCAGTATTACAAAGGAATTACTGGTCTGTTTTAATGAAAGGGGTTTTTGTATTGGGATCTCTCTACCCTAAGGAATCCCAGGTCCATAGAGCAGAAAAAACATAGTTCCTTAAAATATTACCATATTATAAAATTTAAAAAAGAAAATCTTTTTACCTTCCATCTTAGAATTGATGTTATATTATTAGTTCCAAGGCAGAAGGAGCACTAAGAGCTAGGTGATAGGATATAAGTGACTTGTCCAAGGTGACACAGCTTGGAGGTATCTAAGGTTAGACTTGAACCCAGGATTTTCCATCTCCAGACCTGGCCCTCTATCCACTGTGTTACCTAGCTCCCCCATAAAAGCACAATAGAAACCTGCATGAAACTGAATAATGATTTTTAAATTAGCCCATTCCATGTGAAGATAAAGTTAATTCAAATGGGATTAGATTAATGGATCTGAAGTTTTTGAATTTGATTGATTTTTTATGAACAACTTTGACCCCTAAAAACTATAAATACCCTTTGATCCATCATCAACACAATTATTAGATCTGAATCCCAAAGAGGTAAAAAGGTGGAAAAGACCTATTTGTACAAATTTTTATTGCACCGCTTTTTTTGCAATGGCAAATAATTGGAAAATAAGGGGTTGTCTCTCAATTGGGAAATGGTTGAAGAAGTTGTGTTATAGAAATGGCAAGCAGGATGATTTCAGAAAAATCTGGACTTAGATGAACAGATGCAAAGTGAAGTGAGCAGAGCAAGAAGAATATTGTACCTAGTGAGAGCAATATTTCTTGATGAACAACTTGGGAGTGACCTAGTGATTCGCAGCAATCAGTGATCCAAGAAATGCCAGAGACTCATGATGAAAAGTGCTAGCTGCCCTCCCAGAAAGAACTAATGGAGTCTGAGTGCAGACTAAAACATGCTAGCTTTCATTTTATTTCTTCTTCTTTATTTTTTCATCTGAGATCTCTTCCACAAAATGATTAATTTGGGAAATGGTTTTGCACAAAATCTTTATCTGATTGCTTCCCATCACAGGGAGGTGAGAGGGCAGGGAGAGAATGAGGGAGGAAGGGTCAGAAGAAAGGGGAGAAATTGGGACTCAAAACTTTTAAAAAATGGATGTTCAAACTGTTTTTACATGTGATAGGGGAAAACAAAATATTTAAAAACTAATTCATATGAGTCAAATAAGGCAGTATTTATTAAGCACTTGGTGTATACTAGGAATTTGCTAGAGAAACAAAAGTGAAACCTTCCCTATCCTTAAGGAACTTATATTTTAGTACTTTTATAGACCATTGGAATAAGTTTCTTTTTTCTTGATGTTTCCAGAAGGAAGTCTAACATCAAAGAATCTTCCTCCATTGGTCCCCCAGGGACTGGCACATTGTGCTGATGACCTTCTCCACTAAAAGTAAAATGGAATATGCACAATTGCAGATTTGATAAAAAACCAAACTTAAGATGATAATTTTAATATATAAGTAACTAATAATATATAATGTGTGTGTTATATAACATAATATAATAGTAAAGTAACTTAATATATAAGGACTGTTTGTAATCTGCTGAGGAGCTGACACTTAAGCCTCATCAGACCATAAAGCAGTTTGTGAAATTGCTGCTTAGGCATTTTAGATTTCACCTCCCCTTTGTACTGTCTAGATCACTTTGGGTACCTCTTCAGGTAAAGTAGCCAAGATTGGGTCAATTTTCTTGTCACGGGCATTCCCTTAGATGAAGACGCTGCTCTTGCCACTGGACATCTCTAGTCACTGGACTTAGGACCTCTGGACTGCCAAAAGAGAGTGGGGAGGGAAGGGTCATGCCCAAGCCGGGACAGACCTATGTCTTAGAGGATGATATGAAATTTACAAAGTTGGAAAAGATAGCCAGGAGAGCAGGCACAAACTTACTTGGCTGAGTCCAAGCCCATGTGATAGGTATGGCAGCTGAAAAGAGCCCGTACTCTGAGCTCCCTCTAGTAAGTCTAGAAACAGTGAGGATCCTATCCTTACCACAATGGAGACTTGAAACAATGGTGGCAGAGAAAGGAGGTAGTTCTCTTTTAATGGATAATAGCATTCTGCCCTAATTATGTAGTCAAGGGGTAGGGGAGCAGGGGAATAACTGAATGTTTGCCACATCATATCAAAGTGCCAGGTGGATCCTTTTAGCGCTGGGTCACCAAAGGGTCAGAAAAAAGTCCCAAAGCTCCCACTTGGACCATTGGAGGAACCAAGAGCTATGAGCTCCTCTTATTTCATGAGATAATCCTTTTTTATAGAAAGCAGTTAGGTGCTACAGAATATATAGTGCTAGTCCTAGAGTCAGGAAGACCTGAGTTCAAATGTGATCTCAGATACTTTCTAGCTGTGTGAATCTGGAAATGTAATTGAACCTTTGTTTACCTTGGTTTCTTCATCCGTAAACTGGGAATAATGATGGCATCTACCTCCCAGAGTTGTTTTGAGAATTGACTGAAAAATATTTGTTAAAAAAAAACATTGAGCATAGGATGTGGCACATAGTAGGTACTTTATAAATGCTTGTTTTATCCTATTCCATTCCAAGGAGAAGCAACAGTTATGTTGCCCCAAAAACCCTAGAAATAATAACTAGTATAACAGGGCTTTGCTGAACAGAGCTCACCTTAGGGAAAATCATGAAATAGGTAAAGGCTATTTTTAACATTTCCCCTGCCTTCCTCTTGTCACAATTTCTTAGGACTTTTCAGTAACCTGGCCCATCAGTTTCCCAGGCTCTCCTCATGCTCCCAGGTTATCCAAGGTTCTCTAGTATGCAACTGAATCTGGACTTGCTTCCTGACAAGGTCAGGCTCCTGGCTTTGTTCTTCTTTCTCTCCCTCAAAACATATTTGAGTTGTTTTGACTTTTGTAACATCTCTAATAACAGTCTATTATAAAGGGCAGCTAGGGAGCACAGTGGGCTTGATGCTAGAAAAGACTTGATTTCAAATCTGGCTCAGACACTTACTACTGTGTGACCCTGCGCAAGTCACTCAATCTTATTTACCTCAGTTTCCTCAGTGGTAACACTGAACCAGAGAAGGGAAGCACAAACCACTCTAGTATCTTTGTCAAAACAAACAAACAAACAACTCAACCCCAAATGGTGTCCCAAAAAATCGGACATGACTAAAAAACTATAATCCCTGTTCTTGTTGCATGCCCTCTGTTAATAGATGCGCGGAGATCAGGGTTGGCTGATTTCTCTATGAACCAGTTATTATCTGAGCTCTTCAAATAGAGGTATACTGGAAACAACTGCTGAGAGCTAACTGTGTGAATATTTTGCACCTTTTCAGTCACCAAATGTTATAAAACAGTTTCTTTTATTTTTGGTAATTGTCCAAATTTTAAAAAGTGATAGAGAAAAAGTTAATAATACAGATGAAATCTAAAAGTGTGTTGTTGGGGGCACTTAGGTGTCTCAGTGGATTGAGAGCCAGGCCTAGAGACAGGAGGTCCTAGGTTCAAATCTGGCCTCAGACACTTCCTAGCTGTGTGACCCTGGGAAAGTCACTTAACCCTCATTGCCTAGCCCTTACTGCTCTTCTGTCTTGGAGCCAATACCTAGTATTCATTCCATAGTGGAAGGTAAGGGTTTAAAAAAAAGGTGTGTTGAGTGTATTCCCTTATCCCTGTCCCTGCCTCCCATCCTCCATCCCAGAGAGATATTGTTCTACATTTGCCAGCATGCTCCTGCTTATAGGTCTTTGCATGCATTCCTAGGTTCTTGCAGAGGAACAGTAATAGAAACAGATGGATTCATGGAGGGTCAAGAGTTGCTTCTCTGAGAATTGCCTCCTTCTTGCCTCTAAAAGATACGTTCCAAGTGGCTGCTGCTCATTGAGAACTCTTACTTTTCTCCATCCGGGATTGTAAATTGACCCCATGGCTAGAATGAGCTCAAAGCAAGAGGGAAGGCTTTTAGGATCACTTTGTAAATTAGAGACCCTCTTTGAATTGTGTCGGTCCTTTGGATGCTCTCTGAGATGGGCTGATGGAGGAAGGCAGAATGGTCTTTTGTTGTTGCTGAGTTGTTTCAATTGTGTCTGAATCTTTGGGACTCCATTTTGGGGTCTTATTGGCAAGGGTACTGAAGTGGATTGTGATTTCCTTCCCCAGCTTATTTTACAGAGAAGGAAACTGAGGCAAACAGGATTAAATGTTTTCCTTAGGGTCACAGTATCTGGGACCAAGTGGGAACTCAGGAAGAAGAGCCTTGCTGATTCTACATCCAGTGCTCTATCTCCCGAACCATTTTAGCTCTCAATTCGCATCTGATTCTTTGTGATCTCATTTGGGATTTTTTTTTGGCAAAGATGGATTTTGCCATTTCCTCCTCCAGCTCATTTTACAGATGAGGAAACTGAGGCAAATCAGGTTAAGTGACATGCCCAGGATCACCCAGTCAGTGGGGTTTTTTAAACCTTTTCCTTCTGTTTTGGAATCAATACTGAGTATTGGAAAGGCTAGGCAAATTGGGGTTAAGTGACTTACCCAGGGTCACAAACCTAGGAAGTATCCGAGGCTACATTTGAGCTCAGGACCTCCTTTCTCCAGATCTGACTCTCTATCCTCCAAACTACAACTTCGCTGCTCCTACTAAGTACCTGAGGCCAGAGAAGACCTCATGAAGAGGAACATGAGTCTACTTGACTCCAAGACCAGGACTCTAACCACTGAGCAACTTAGGCAACTTGGATCTGGAGCCAGGTTTCCTCTAGGCAGCTAAGTGGTTCACTGCTTGAGGTTCTTAGCCGAGAGCCAGGAAAGGCTGTGTTTAGATTCATCCTCTGATCTTTACTACTTATTTAAACAAGGGTACTTTGCTTAGCCATTATCTTTCTTGATTCATTCTCCTATAACATGGGAAGATGACACCTACTTCCAGGGATTTTATAAATATGAAATAAGATAATGTTTGTAGAGTGCTTTGCAACCCTAAAGTGTCATAAAAACTAGGTAGTGTTTTTTACTATCACTTCTGTAATTTACTATTTGTTTGACCTGGGATGAGTAAATTTGACTTTTTGGGCCACCTTTTCTTCATTTGTAGAATAAGCACTTTGGATTACTTTCCTTCTTTCTCTACATCCTAAAATCTTAAGTAATAAATAAGCCTATTTTCCAATTAAAAATTAAGGATTTAAATCATTATTGATATATTTTATTTTTATATAACTTATTTTTTCCATTATCCCCTTCCCTCTTCCCTCTCTCAGAAAGCTATTTTATATTATGAAAAGAAAGGAAGAAAAAAATTAAACAAAATAAATATAGTAAGAAAATATGATGTTATAAGCAATATTTTACAACCATGATCCTATAACACCTGCAAAGAAGCAGGAGAAGGTATTTTTTTCCTGTTTCTTCTTTGGGGTCAAACCTGATCATTATAATTTTGCAACATGCAGTTTTGGTTGATTGATGATTGTTCTTGCCTTCTTTGCTGTAATCATATGGATCATTTTCCTGGTTCCGTTAACTTCACTTTGCATCAACTCATTTACATCTTTCTGTGCTTCTCCATATTCATTGTATTCATCATTTCTCTCAGTAAAGTAATAATATTTTATTATATTCCCAAATCCTAATTTCCTTTATCATTCTCCAACTGATGAGCATCTACTTTATTTCCTTTTCTTTGCTACCACACAAAAATACTATTATCTTTTGGTGTATGTGAGGTCTTTTTCTTTTTGTAAATGACTTCCATGGGGTATATATCTAACAGTAGAAACTCTGGGTCTAAGGATTAGAACATTTTAGTCACTCTCCACATAATTCCAAATTGGTTTCCAGATCAGCTGCACCTATTCACAGATCCACTAGCAATGCATTACTATGCTTGTTTTTCCACAATCCCTCCAACACGTATTATTTACATTTTTTAATTGCCCATGTCAATTTGTTGAATATAAGATGAAACCTTAAAACTATTTGGATTTATATTTCTCTTATTATAAGGGAATTGGAGTTTTATATGGTTCTTAATCGTTTCAATTCTTTTGAGATTTTTGAGAACTGTTTGTTTACATATTTTAGAATCTTATGTATTATAAAATGACTTCCTATAAGTAATTTTATCTTTCAGATCAGACCTATATTAGAACTATTTGATCTGAAAATTTCCTAATGAGGCACATTTTCTACTAGAAACCATGCTTGGCACTTCCAAAAGGAAAGTAGATCAGATGGCAAATTAAGGAAAAGAAAATCAGATTTCTGAAGCCTAACAATATGTTATTTAGTAACATGATTTGAGGAAAACCCTCTGTTTTAAAGGAAGGTGCTAATAAGGAATACAAATACTGAATTTGAAACTCAAACAGTGCAAGTAATACATACATATATGCCTACACTGAAGTTACAAGATTATTATTGATCTTTATCTGACATCTGACCTATGTGAGTAGGTTTTATTTATGTTTAGGCATTATCTCTAAAAATTGCTCTCCCATCCTTCTGTCTTTCCTTTATTTAGGCTATCCTATGAACAGCTGCCAAATTGGTATTCCTAAGGTATAGGAAAGACCATTCCCATTCTTTTCCTAAGAAATTCCAGTGCCACCTTTTGGTTTTTAGGATAAAATACAAACTGTTCTTTTTAGCTTTTAAAGCCTTCACAGTCTTGTTCCAGTTTTCTTTTCCTTAAATTAATTTTTATTACTCTTTTAAAAATCATATTCATTTCTAAATATATTACTCATCACTTCCATGTACAGCAAACTATCACCTATAACAAAGGATTTTAAGAAGGGGACCAGGAAAAAAGAGAAATTCCATTTAAAAACCCATAGACAATATAAAATATTTGGCAATCTACCTGCCAAGACAAAACCAGGGACTATGTAACAGAATTCCAAAGCATTATTCACACAAATAAAGACAGATCAAAACAACTAGAGAAATATTAATTGCTCATGTGAAGGCTGAGCCAATACAATAAAAATAAGAGTTCTACCTAATTTAAGTATTCAGTGTCATGCCAGTCAAACTATCAAAGAATCATTTTATAGAAATAAAAAAAAAACCAAAATTTGTTTCACTGAATAAAAGGTCAGGAATATTAAGGGAATCAATGAAAAAAATGTAGGAAAAAAGCTGCTAGCAGATCTCAAGCTCTATGATAAAGTGGTAATAATCAAAAAATCTGGTACCAGCTAAGAAATAGAGTGCAATGATGAGGTGTACCATGTGCAGTAGTAAATTTCAATAGTCCTTTAGTGTTTGATGAACCCAAAGTTCTAAGCTTTTCAGGTAAGAACTCCACATTTGACCAAAAATTGTTGGGACAACTGGAAAGAACTTTGGAAGAAAGTAAGCAGAGATCAACATCTCATACTTTATACCAGGATGAAATCAAAATGGATAAATGATTTAGATATAAAAGGCAATATCATAGGTAAAATTAGTGTAGCATGAAACATTCACCTCATATCTATGGATAAGAGAAGAGTTGGTGATGAAGCAAGAGATGGAGGGGATTATGGGAAGCACAATAAGTAATTTTGATTATATGAAGTAAAAGTTTACAAAATTAATCTAGCCAAAATTAGAAGGAAAATAGGGAGCTATGAAAATATTTTATAACAAATTTCTCTGGTAAAAGCCTCACTTATCAAATATACAGGGAATAAAGTTGAATTTATGAGACTACATGTCATTCTCCAATTCTCACATAAACCTTCTCCAGTAAATCGTTAGAGGATATGAACTAGAAGTGTTAAAAAAAAGTCAAAGCTATAGGGCAGCCAGGTTGCTCAGTGGATTGATAACCAAGTGGAGAGATGGGAGGTCCTAGGTTCAAATCTGGCCTCAGACACTGCCTAGTTATGTGACCCTGGCAAGTTACTTAACCCCCATTGCCTAACCCTTACTGCTCTTCTGCCTTGAAATCAGTATATAGGTAAGGGTTTAAAGAAACTCAAAGCCAGTCACATGAAAAAAATTGCTCTAAATTAAAATTTTTAGAGAAATACAAATTAAAACACTGAGATATCACTTCAAACCTATTAGATTTGATATCAAGGCAGAAAAGGAAAATCACATATTTTGGAAGCAATGTGGAAAACTTGGGATGCTAATGCATTGTTAATGAAGTTGCGAACTAGTCTACCTATTTTACAGAATAAATGCTAACTATGCTCAAAAGGTATAAGACTGTGTGTACCCTCTGACCAAGCAGTACTGCTACTTATTTCTGTATCCCAAAGAGATGGAAGAAAAGAGAAAAGGACCTAACTGTTCAAAAATAATTGTAGCAGCTCTTTTTGTAGTGGCAAAGAATTATAAATTGAGGGAATGTCTATCAATGGGGGAATTGCTAGAAAAAATTTGGTACATGATTGTGATGGAAGACTATTGTGCTATAAGAAATGATAAAACTAAACCCTGAGACACTATCCCCCACATACAGGGAGAAGAATCTGACACTTGCATAAAACTAACAAGAGATATTAAAATTTTTTTAAAGGGGTAAGCAAGAGGAAAAGAATATAACAACAGATAGCTTCTTTGAAAACAAATAGAGTTCAAATTTAGAAGACAGTAAAATTTCAGCATCTACTTCTAAAACTTTAAAGGAAATCATTCATCACCACCTGTAGGAGATCCTAACAGGAAAAGACATGGGAAAATACTATAAGCAAATAAAAAGAAACAATTTAAGTACTGAGGAGATACAATAAAAATGACACAGAATTTAGTAACTTCTAGATTAAAACAATGAAGGACATAGAATATGACTTTTCAAAGAGCAAAGGAGCTGGGTTTATAACCAAGAACTACCCAGCAAAGCTGAGCATCATCATACAAGAAAAAAAGGTCACTTAAAGAAATAAAAGATTTCTAAATATCCTTGAAGAACAGGCCAGAACTGAATGGAAAATTTGATATACAAGAATAAGAAGAAACATTAGAAGATAACATGAAAGACTGATTATAAAAGATTTAATAAGGTCATATTTATTTCTCACATGGGAAAAGGGTATATTTAAATCTTGAAAATGATATCATTAATTGCGTGATTTGAAGGTGCATTTATATATAGAAGCTTCAACATTGAATTGGATATAATGGAATGAGTTAAAAAATGAAATAAAATTTTATGGGGAAGGATAAATTGAAAAAAATCATCTCATATGAAAGAGGACCGAATGAAAGAAATGCTATATTGAAGGGAGGGAAAAGATGGAGGGATGGTAATGCTAGTGTCTTATTTTCATCAGATTTGGGTAAAAAAGGGAATAATTCATACATATAGAAAGGTAAAATTTTTCTTAATTTATAAAGAGATAAAATATTGAGGGCTAAAAATTAAAAGGGGAAATCTTAAAAGGGCATATAGATTAAGATTAGGTATAGGTATAGAGGCCATTTATATTAACAAATAAGGGGGTAAGAAATAGATAAGGGAGGAATTCCTAGAATGACAAATAGATTAACAACTAAGAAGGTAAGGAGAGGAGAAAGGAGAGAGAAGCTTAAAAGAGTGAAATTGGAAAACAAAGGTGAGACTGAAGAAAGGGTGGGTATTAGGGAGGTAGTGGTTACAGGAAAATTATTTTTCTGAGGATAAATAAGATAAAAAGAGAGACAGAAAGAAAAATAGTTAAAAAGAGAATGGAGAAAAATATACAATAATTATAACTTTGAATGTGAATGAGATGAATTAATGTATAAACTAGAAACAGATAGAAGAATGGATTAAAAACAAAATCCCAAGTATATATTGTTTACAAGGAACATATTTAAAAATGAGAGGCACATAGAATAAAAACAGATGTATAGAGTAGAATATATTATGCTTCAGCTGCAAAAAGAAGCAGGGGTAGCAATAATGATCTTAGACAAGCTGAAATAGAGCTAATTAAAAGAGATAAATAGGAATACTACATTATGTTAAAAAGTAATATAGATAATGAAGTGTTACAAATACTAAGCATTTATGTGCCAAATAGTATAGCATCTAAATGTTTTAAAGGAAAAAGCTAAAGGAATTATGGGTAGAAATAGAAAACAAAAGTATAATGAATCTTCCCCTATCCAAATTGGATAAATTTGACCAAAAGATAAATAAGAGAGGAGTGAAGGAGATAAATAAAATCTCAGATGAGTTAGATATGATAACTATCTGGATAGATAGTAAGGAATATGACATATTCTCTTGAGCAGATGGCACTTTTACAAAAATAAACTATATATTAAAACAAAATTTATAATTGAATACATAAAAGCAGAAATATTAAATGTATCCTTTACAGATAATACTGCAATAAAATTGTTTGATAAGATACCATGGAACCACAGAATAAAAATTAATGGGAGACCAAATAACTTAATCTTAAATAATAAGTCAGTTAAATAACAAGTCAAGAATAATAAATAATTTTATTAAAGAAAATGATAATGAGACAATATATTAAAACTTATGGGATATAGCAAAAGCAATAATTGGAGGAAAATTTATACTAAATATTCATTTTAGTAAAACAGAGAAAGAACAGATCAATGAACTGAGGATACAATTTTTAAAAATTAGAAAAAGAACAAATTAAAAATCACAAATTATATACTAACTTAAAAATCCTAAAAAATAAAGATGATATGAACAAAAGTGAATGTAAGAAAGCCATTCAATTAAACAAAAATGAGTTGGTTTTGTGAAAAATAAAACAATAAAATAGATAAGCCTTTGGTTATTATGACTTAAAAAGAGAGAGAAGAAAGCCAAATCATTAGTATCAAAAATGAAAAAAGGTGAATTTACCACTAATGAAGATGAAATCAAAATAATAGCTAGGAGTTATTCTGGCCTATTATGTGCCAACAAATTTAATAATCAAAGTAAAATGAATACTTATAAAATATAAATTGCCTAGACTAACAGAGGATGAAAAATAATATTTAAATAAACCCATTTTAGAAAAAGAAATTGAACATGCTCGAAAAGAACTTCCTAAGAAAAAGCATCAGAACCAGATATGATTTACAAGTGAATTTTATGAAACATTTAAAGATTGCCTAATTCCAGTATTAAATAAATTATTCAGAATAATTGGTAAAGATGTAATCCTACCAAATTTTATGAAACAAATATGGCTCTGATACCTAAAGCAGAGAAAACAAAAATAGAAAAAATATAGGTCAATTTCATTAGTCAATGTAGATGTAAAAATTCTAAATAATATATTATCCAGGAGACTACAATAATATATAACAAAGATAATGCATTATGACTAAAAAGAATTTATATCAGGTATGTGGAGATGGTCTAATATAGGGAAAATTATTATCATCATTGATTACATCAAACAATGAAGCAAAAAATATAATTTTATCAGTAGATGCAGGAAAAGGTTTTGACAAAATTCTACATGCATTCCTGTTAAAACACTTGAAAGTACATATATAAAGGAATCTTTCCTTAGATTAATATGAAATATATATTTAAGACCACCAACAAACATTTCTAATGGGGTTGAGTTAGAAGCCTTCCCTATAAGATCAGGAGTAAAACAAAATGTCAATTATCATCAATATTATTTAATACTGTAGTAGAAATTCCAGTAATAGCAATGAGAGAAGAAAAAAAAAACACCTGAAGATGTCCTAAATTAGCAAAAACATAAGACTATGTCTTTTCACAGATGATCTGGTGTAGATGTATGTGTGTATATATTGTGTATATAAAATTCCAGAGATTCAACCAAAATCAACTGAAACTATCAATTTTTGCAAAGTAGCAGAATATAAAACCAATTCACATAAAACATTAACATTTATATATCACTAATAATGTCCTCCAAGAAGAGATAGTAAGAGACAACCTCTTTAAATTAACCATTGAAAGAATAAAATACCTAGGATTATAACTTCCAAATATTATATCTTTTGTGGCAGAGATAGGAGAGAGAGAAGTTTTCGCGGGACTGGAGATCTAGCTCTAAAATGCAAAACCCAGGATTCCATCAGAATGTTCCCGGGTTGGTGGCAGGTGGAACTGAGTTGGGGGTTTGCTGGCCACACTGAGAGAGGGGAGAAACTTGGTTTTGAACTTACTCTCTGACTCTCTCTGGCTCTGGAAAGTTGGAGCTGAGGGAGGGGGCTTTTGGTGTCTTGGTGAGGAATTGAAGTCACTTTTTCCCTGGAGGCTTTGGCTGGATACTCTGGGAGGAAAAACGTTGCTCTGAGCAGTTGGAGTTGACCAGAGGGGCTTTTTGGTCTCTGGGTCTCTTGGGGACACACACTTGCTCTCTGGAGTTTGAAGTTGGCTGAGAGACTTTGGTGAGGCTGACTTGGTCACTTGAAGTTCTCTGACTTTGGACAGTTGAAATTGACATGAAAGAGAAATCTAACTGAAGAAGAAGAAAGAAGATCTTGAAAAGCCATTGTCCTCCATCTCCCTGTCTCAGTCACAGTTTGTGACTGGAGTACTCCCTCAAACCTTTCTAAAATCATTCATTTAGATTAGGGGCATCCTCATCCCCCTTACTTCCATTTCCCATCCTGTTATTCCAATAAACCCCTTACCTGAGAAAAAAACTTGGAATATTTTATAATTCACTCGGGGGGAAGGAAAATTGGGAGGAGTAGGGTGGCAGGAGGAAGAGGGTTGGAGGAAGAGTGAGGGAAGAAGGAGATTAGGAAATAGATCAGCCATCATTAGGGATTAATAGGCAGATTCCCCAGAGCAGTCCCCTGTATACCAGGATCCCTGTGTGCGTGTGACATCCCCCAGCAGCATTTCTCTATCCTCCTTTACCAATAAGCAGTCTCAGGTTCCCTCTGTAGTTTAGATTCCTGTAGCAGCCTCTCTAGTAAAAGCCTCTCTAGGCACAGCCAGATAGAGAACAGCAGCCATTTAGTGAAGAAATAGGTTCTCCCTCAGTTCATCCTCTCCATCTCAAGAAGTAAAAGTTTTCTCTCAGTTCATCCTCTCTAGTTCAAGAAGTTTCCTCAGTTTACCTTCTCTAGTCTCAAGCAGTAACAGTTTCTCTCAGCTTACATATTTTATTCCACTTCCAAAATATAGGATCATGTCTTCCAAAACAAATATAGAAGTTATATGAACATCACCATAAAACACTCTTTATACAAGTGAAGACAGATTTAAATAACCAGAGAAATGTTAATTGTTCATGGATGAACAGAGTTAATATAACTAAAATGACAATCTATCTCAACTAATCTACTTATTCAATGCCATTCCAATTAAATTACCAACAATAGTTTATTTTTCCTGAAAAAATAACAAAATTCATTTAGAAAAACAAAAGATCAAGAATATCAAAGGGATTAATGAAAAAATATTAAGGAAGAGGTTTAGCAGTACTAAAATTCAAACAAAAAAATAAAGCCATAATTATCAAAACCATATGGCTAAGAAATAGAGAAGTAGAGCAGTGGAACAGAATAGGCATACAATAAATAGTCACAAAAATGAAAATAACCTTATATTTGATAAAGGTAAAGTTCTAAGTTTTTGGAATAAGAATTCACCATTTGTTCAAAATTGTTGAGAAAACTGGAAGGCAGTTTGGATGAACCAATGTCCTGCACCATTTGCCAACACAGTATTAAAATGGATTCATGCAAAAGGAGATATTATTAACAATTTTAAAGAAAAGAAACATGTCACCTATCATGTTTATGGGTGGGAAAACAATTTGTAAATCAACAGGAGATAGAAAGCACTGTAAAATATAAAATGGATAATTTTTAATACAGTAAATTGAAGGGTTGTTGTTCAAATAAAAGATAAAGGAAAGTAATAAATTGAGGGAGGGAAAAATGTATAGACAGTTTCTCAAATAGAAGTCTAGTATCTAAAATATTTAGAGAACTTTAGCAAATATATAACACTGTGAAACATTCCCCTATTGGTAAATGGTCAACAGATATGAACAGTTTTTTGATAAAGAAATCAAAGCTATATATAAATATATGAAAAATACTCTAAATAATTTTTGATTAGAGAAATGCAAATTAAAAAATCTCTGAGATATCATCTCATAACTACCAGATTGGTTAAAATGATAAAAGGACAAAATGACATGTGTTGGAAGGGATGTGGAAAAATTTGGACACTAATACATTGTTGGTGGAACTGTGAACGGATCCAACTATTTTGGAGAGCAATCTGGAATTATACTCACAGAGGTATAAAACTATGTATACCTTTTGACCCAGTAATACCTCTATTAGCAATACCATTTATTTCTTAAGCTAATGAAGGAAAAAGGAAAGGAAATTATATGTTTTAAATTTATAGCAGTTCTTTTTGTGGGGACAAAGAACTGGAAGCTGCAGGGATGCCCATCAACTAGGGGATGGCTTACCAAGTTGTGATATATGATTGTAATGGAATATTATAGTGGCATAGAAAAATGACAAAAAGGACAATTAAAAAAACTCTGAAAAGACTTGAAATGATGCAAAGTGAAATGAGCAGAACCAGAAAAATTCTATGTACAGTAAAAAAATAATATATGATAATCAGTTGTGAATGACTGAACTATTTTCAACAAGATGACAATCCCAGGATGACTCTAAGAGACTCAATCAAAAGGTTGTCCATTGCCATAGAAAGAAGAGACTTAATAAATTATATGTATTGTATTATTGTTATTCTACATATTATTTTATATTTAAAACTAAATATCTATACTTTAGAAAAGAAATGAGAGGATGGTTTCAGAAATACCTGGGATGACTTAAACTGATGCAAATTGAAGTGAGCAGAACAAGGAGAACATTATACATAGCAACAGTAATATTGTAATGATGGAATCAACTGTGAAAAACTTAGATACTCTGTTTAATATGAGGATCTAATACATTTCCAAAGGACTTATGTTGGAAAATGTTATCCATTCTGAGAGACAGATAATGAGTTCCAAGCAGAATGGAACACATTTTTTAAACTTTAGTTTTCTTGGGAGGTTTTTTTTCCTATTGTGTGTGTGTGTGTGTATGTATTTGTGTCTTCTTTTGCAACATGGTCCATATGGAAATATGTAATATCACATTGCTTGCTTTCTCAGGGAGATAGATGAGGGACAGGAGGGAGTGAAATAATATGTAACTTTAAATAAAAAAATAAATGTTAATTTTTTATATTTAATTAGGAAATATTTAACAAAATGAAAATGCATTTTAAAAAGGAAGAGGGGGAAATAGTTCATGAAAACTAGGAATCAAACAATAAGTACATTCAATAGTCCCTCACATCTTCATAAAAAGGGAATAGGTGCGTTTTAATCTCTTAAGGACCAAGATTATTCATTATAATTACATAGCATTAGTCTTGTATTCTTTTCTTTGTTTCAATTTACATTGTACTCATTGTGCATGTTTTTTTCCCCAGCTCTGTTTATCTTATTCTGTATCAGGTCATGAGTCTTCTGTGGCGTCTCTCAAATTTTTATGTTCGTTATTTCTTAAAGTTCAGTAAACCGTTCCATTATATTTCCTTCACACAATTTGTTTAGTTTGTCAAGAGATGGGGATATGGTTTTTTGTCCAACTCTTGTTATTACAAAAGGTATTTATATCCTTTCAGTTTATATCAAATCTCAGGTTATCTTCTACAGGAAGCTCAGCCTATTATCCCCATTGCTAGGGCTCTCTCTCCAGAAATTTTCTTCATATATATCATATTTGTATACATATATATATATATTTAAGGTTTATTTTTTCAGATTACTTGTTGGTACAGTTTTCAATAATCTTTTTTTTTCTGACATTTTGCAATCTATGTTCTTTGTCCCTCTTCCATCCTTCCCCCTTCCTCAAGATGGCAGGTAATATGATATGTGGTATTATACAATAGATTTTCCATGTTCATCATGTTGTGAAAGAAGATCTGTGTTACTTAACTAGAGAAAACTTCATGGAGGAAATAAAATGAAGTATGATATATTTCAAACTTCATCCAGACTCCATCAGTTCCTTCTATAGGGGTCGATCGATAGCCTTTCACCTTACAAGTCCCTTGGAGTTGTCTTGGTTCCTTGCATTGAAGTCATTCACAGTTGATCATGAGACTTTACAGCTGTTACCATGTACAGTGTTCTCCTGCTTCTACTCACTTCACTTTGCATCACTTCATGTAAGTCTCTCCAAGTTTTTTGTGATCTTCTTGTTTGTTATTTCTTGTCATATCTTCATATATTTTGTCTTTAATTTTCTAGGAAATGATGTTTTTCCCCAACAGAATTCAAAGACAGTTGGCTCCTTGAAGGCAGGACTCATTTCACTTTTGAACACTTAGCACAATATTAGGCACTTAATAGGTGCTTATTAAAGATTCATTCATTGAATGAATTGACAAATTAGTTCAAGGGAAAATATTAATTCTAATTAATTAATTCTAATACTAGGAAAACATTAATTAATTCGAATTCTAAGAAAACATTGATGGAAAACTAGAGCAAGAACTTCAATTAACTTAGAGTTTCAGAAAAGACAATTTACAAGGAAACAAACTAATATCAGATTTCACCAAAAAATAATTGATGGGAAAAAATCAACAACCTTATATGGATGTTCTGGGACCAGTTCTTCATCAATCCAATCACTTTTACTTCATGCTGTGGCATTTGCAGAACTTTTCAATGAGAAGTGCTATTTGAATAATGAGCCCCAAACTTGGCATGGCTTATTTTATCAAAGAAGGATTGAATTATGCTCTGTGTCTTCTACTTATTAAAGAGAGAAAGGGACTAATCTGTTTTGGAAGGATTTTTGACCACAAAGGCCAAAACAAACAAATTTTTTTCTCATCCATTATTGTCATCATTATGGTCAGAAATGTTAGTGAATCACATAAGATCACCAGGAATTCCAGTTTACTGAGAGATTTTGTTAAACTTGAATTTAGCCTCTGTAATGACTGAGGCAGTTTTGGATTCCTGCATATTGCAGTCTAAATCAGGACCAGGCAAGTTTTTAGAGCTTTGAATTTACTGGATACCTTTTCAGTGATGATGGTGATTGTGAATTAATATAGACAGCAGTCTAAGTCAGGATCTTGCAGTTTTTTAGAGTAGGGTTACAGCTTGTTGACCTCCATTCCAACATGGCAGATAAGAGGATGATGCCCCAGAGTGAGCAAGGAAAATTGCACACCCTCTCCACTACTCAGAAGCTCATTTGGACTAAAAATGTCCCATTTCAAAATGTTAATATCCCTTAGGAAAGTTAACCCTAATGGTCACTTGTGCCTTACAGTGTATTATTTCCTAGATTTATAACAACTTTTCAGAAAGTCACAAGCTCTAGGAAGGGCAGGAAATCAGTAAACAAGTATTTATTTGAACACACTGGGTGTACTAAGTTTTGAGGATACAGAGAAAGACAAAAACAGGATCTCCGCTTCTAAGGAGCTCACATCCTAATGGGGGAGACAATATGCAAATAAATATACAGAGGCTAGAAATATGCAGAAGAAATAGAAAGTAATTTCTAAAGGAAGGGACTGAACTGGTACTGAGGGGGAAGGATCTTACAGGGAAGGAACTCCTATAAGGAGTGGGATTTGAACTGACCCTTCTAGGAAATCAGGGAAGCCAGGTGGAGAAGTGAGAAGAGACAGCATCACAGAACATATCGATTATATAGGGTTGTCATTGTGAAAATTAATAATTGTACTATAACTTAAAGGTAATCTGGTAGAGTGCATTTAGAGGCAGCCTTGGAATCAGGATGACTTGAGGACAAGTTCTGCCTCTGGGGACACATATCCTGGCTGTGTGACCTAGAATAAGTCATTTTACTTCTTAGAATAATTGATGATGTATACTAGTAGAGGGAATTGCTTCACTTGGGGTTTCTTATACCAATGGATAAATACAGGTTATAGGACATGTTATTGATAAATAACAGCTTCTCTCTCTCTCTCTCTCTCTCTCTCTCTCTCTCTCTCTCTCTCTCTCTCTCTTTCTCTCTCATTCTCTTTCATTCTCTCTATATGTTTCATAAAGAAATTTGCATCTAATAACACATATGTGAGGCAGAGAGATAGTGAAGTGTATAGAGTGGCTGGGCTGGTGTCAGCAAATTCAAATCTGCTCTCAAACACT